>NW_028251352.1:0-38061 GCF_964263255.1 Lissotriton vulgaris | reverse complement strand
TAAGGAAGACAAGTTTCACTGAGCCCACACTGTGTCAGCCAGAGCCTTTTACCACTGATGTCCTGGAGCTTAACCTTACTCTTGAGCCCAAAACTGAGCACCAAGTACATCCCTTTAGCACTAGACCCTCATGGTAGCAAAGATAAGCAGTCCAAGTCTTAGTCAGGGAGATAGTGTGGAATTGCAAGCTCAGAACTCATTAAACCAACTGATACAAGCCCGTGTCAATGTTCTGCTAGTGCTTAATCTTTATAAGAGAAGAATTACTACTTTAATTGAATATAACAGAACATACTATTTCAAAATCACCAAATTAAGTTGTTAATTATTAATGTACATTCCTGCAGAGATTACTGAGAGAGACACTTATACTTCTACAATGAGGTAGCCTCAGTAGATACTCCTTGTGACAAAATTTCCAGTTAGTCTCAGGAGATCCCCTTCAAAGGGGATGTGGAATGCAGATGTCTTTGAAGGGAAACTTACTTGGTCAAGGATCAATCCTGGCAAATCACTCTTCCCTGCTGGGATGGACTTTGCTCCCCTTTTGGGTCTCTTAGGTTGCTCAGTATCTTTTGGTGCCAGTTTGAGCACTGAATATGGCAGGCACTGTCTTTGTTTTCCGGCGTTTCGGCACGGCCGCATTGTTTGATGTGGTGTGTACAGCAAGGTCCATAGAACACAGAGGCAGGGATCCCACAGAAGCCTAGCCGACTAGTGCGAAAGTAGCATTACAGCACCAATGCGGTAGTTCAAGTAAGTGGAGGCTGTGCAAGCACCTTCTAGGAGGCTTTAGTACACACACTGGAAGTAGGGGTATTAGGGGTATTAGGGGTATAAGAGCAAGACCACTGACTCATTGTCAGTGAAATTGCTCTCTCACAATCGCAGCTCCACCATTAAGTGAGGTGCCCCTGCCCCTGCACTCTTTTTAGTGATCGAGGCCCTCCTCCACCCGCAGGTTTCCCTGCGCCTCATCCCTGGTGGTCCAGTGGACCTCTGTCTCCTTTCTCTCACTCTGCTCCTTCACTCGTTTTTCTACCCTTCTATCTTTCACCCTTCTGCACCTTTCTGCATCTCTGCTCTTTTGTGCCTTATTTCTGCCCATTTTTCCTTTCTCTCCCTCTGCTCCTTCACTCGTTTTCACTCGTTTTTCTACCCTTTCTATCTTTCACTTTCTGCACCTCTGCTCTTTTTTGCCTTATTTCTTCCCATTTTCCCTTTCTCTCCCTCTGCTCCTTCACTCGTTTTCACTCGTTTTACTACCCTTTCCATCTTTCACCTTTCTGCCCTTTTCTGCATCTCTGCTCTTTTGTGCCTTATTTCTGCTTATTTTCCCTTTTTGCTTTATCCCTTCTTTCCTCCCTTTACCTTTCCCCGCCGCTGCTGCCCCTGCGGCCCCTCCCCCCCTAGCGCAACCGGCCTAATCCAGCTCCTCTCCCCGCTCCTGCCACCCAGCTGTCCAGCCCTCCCCGACCCCTACTTAATGGCGGCCACTGCGGGGACAGGCGAGCAAGACAACTGACTCATTGTCAGTGAAATTGCTCTCCCACCCTCGCAGCTCCACCATTAAGTGAGGTGCCCCTGCCCCTGCACTCTTGAGTGTTAGTGATCGAGGCCCTCCTCCACCCGCAGGTTTCCCTGCGCCTCATCCCTGCTCTACTTAATACCGGCCACTGCGTGGCCGCACAGTGGCCGCAGGCTGCGGACGCGTCGCTGGTGCACCGAAGGCGCATCAAAGGCAAGCACGCCTGCGCCCGTCCGCGACCCGTCCGCGATCAGCACCAGGAACCCTGGACCTCCGCCCGCCAATGCTACGGCCCAGTAGCACTCCACGCACTCAACCCAGGCTGCAACAACAACTGCAAGCTAGCATCACCAGCCTACACCCATGGACCCTTCAGCTGTCACCGCTGCCGGCACACCTGCAGCACCGCCAAGAACACGGATCCAGCACAACCCGCCCACAAGAACACAACCGAAACGAAGACCCTGCAATGCATCCTCCTCAACGTCCGATCCCTCCACAAACATGCCACAGAAATCTGGGACCTCCTCGTCAGCACCTCCCCGGACGAAGCATTCTTCACCGAAACCTGGACCAACGCCACCTCAGGACCGGACATTGCCATCGCCATCCCCCAAGGATACAACATCTACAGGAAGGACCGCCCCACCCACCCAGGAGGAGGAATCGCCATTGTCACAAATCCAGCCTCCGCCTGAGCACACTCCCTGACGAGTCCACAGAACTGATGGAACACCTTCACTCCAAGATACTGGCCAGCCCCACTGCCGCCCTCCGAGGAACCCTCATCTACCGACCCCCTGGACCCCGCGGACCCTTTGCCAACTCCATCACGGACATTATCTCCCCGCAGGCCATCGCATCCACCAACTACACCCTGCTGTACACCCTGCTGGGAGACCTCAACTTCCACCTCGACAATCAATTGGACCCCAACACCACATGCCTCCTGGACAACCTCCTCAACATTGGACTCTGCCAGATCGTAACCGAGCCCACGCACTCAACAGGACACACCCTCGACCCCCTCTTCACTACAGGAAACTCCATCACCTACAGCCACACCACCGAACTCCCATGGACCGACCATTGTTGCGTCCACTTCACCTTCAGAACACCCACCATCCACAGACACCAGCACCTGCTTCCACAAAGAAACTGGACCAAAATCACCGACGACCAGCTCATCTCCTCACTCAACAACTCCACCCCAACCATCACGGAAAACGACGACCCCAACACCGCAGCCCGAACCCTGCATAGATGGATCTCGGACAGCACCAACACCATAGCCCCCCTCAAGAAAAACAACAATACCCGTGCCAAGAAAGCCAGATGGTTTACCACCGAAATTCGAGAGTCCAGGCGCACCTGCCGCCGCCTCGAAAAGGCCTGGAGAAACCCCAAATCCACAGAAGCCCACAACAACTTCAGAGCCACCACCAACGCTCACCATCAACTCATCAGAGAAATGAGGAAAAAAGCGATTGAAGACAGAATCTCCACCCATGCACACAAGAGCAAGGAACTCTTCAGCATCATCAAGGAGTTCGCCCAACCCACCAGCGAGTCTACCGACATCCCTCCCTCACAAGACCTCTGCGACAAACTCAGCACCTTTTTCCACCACAAAATCAAGAGCATTTACGACAACTTCGACGAAGACAACCAACACACTGAACCCTCACCAACCACCCCCGACACCCGTAAACCAGCGATTGATGACTGGACAGCCCTCACCACCAAAGACACACTGAAGACAATGAAGTCAATCCACTCAGGGGCTCCCACGGATCCCTGCCCCCACCACATCTTCAACAGAGCCGCTGACACCATCGCACCCATGCTCTGCCACACCATCAACCGCTCCTTGGCGACCGCCTCGTTCCCCGACGACTGGAAACACGCCGAGGTCAACCCCCTCCTGAAGAAACCCTCAGCGGACCCCACCGACCTCAAAAACTACAGACCCATCTCCCTGCTCCCTTTCCCAGCGAAAGTCATCGAGAAAGCCATCAACAGCCAACTCGCCACATTCATTGACGAACACAACATCCTCGACTCCTCCCAATCCGGCTTCAGAAAAAAACACAGTACGGAAACCTCCCTCCTCGCCGCCACAGACGACATCCGCACCCTACTGGACAAAGGAGAAACAGTAGCCCTCATCCTCCTAGACCTATCAGCGGCATTCGACACAGTCTCCCACCACACCCTAATACGCAGACTCTACGACGCAGGAATCCAGGACAAGGCCCTCGACTGGATCTGCTCCTTCCTCTCCGGCAGGACGCAACGGGTCAGACTCCCCCCTTTCCTCTCAGACCCCACACCTACCACCTGCGGAGTCCCCCAGGGCTCCTCCCTCAGCCCGACACTCTTCAACGTCTACATGGCTCCACTTGCCCCCATCGTCAGAACCTACGGACTCAACATCGTGTCATACGCAGATGACACCCAGCTCATCCTCTCCCTATCCAACGAGCCCAACACCGCCAGACGCAACTTTCGAGAAGGCATGGAAGCCGTCACCAAATGGATGAAAAACAGCTGCCTACAACTAAACACGAACAAAACAGAAGTACTTATCATGGGCCCAAACCCCGATGCCTGGAGCGACACATTGGTGGCCCACCGCCCTCGGAAACCCGCCAACCCCCACAGACCACGCACGCAACCTGGGAATCATCCTGGACTCCAAGCTCAAAATGGACCGCCAGATCAACTCTGTCTCATCTTCCTGCTGCCACACCCTCCGCCTCCTTTGTAAGACCTTCAAATGGATCCCCCTCGAACACCGAAAGACAGTCACTCACGCCCTGGTCACCAGCAGACTAGACTATGGCAACGCACTCTACGCCGGAATAAACAAAGACCTCATCCGCAAGCTACAGAACATCCAGAACTCCGCTGCAAGACTGGTCCTCAACCTGCCAAAACACTGCCACATCTCCCTGCACCTGCGCACACTCCACTGGCTTCCCGTCGAGGCGAGAATCACCTTTAAGATGCTCACCCACGCACACAAGGCCCTCCACGGCACCGGACCAGCATACCTGAACAGCCGTCTCAAATTCCACGCACTCCAAAGGACCCTACGATCAGCCCAGCTCTCATACGCCGAGGTCCTCAGATCGGGAGGCCGCTCCTTCTCCTTCCTCGCGGCCAAAGCATGGAACGCCCTTCCGCTCCACCTCAGACAGACAATATCGCTCCCCATCTTCGCAAGAAACCTCAAAACCTGGCCCTTCGACAGACCCCCTCCTTGATGGAATGGAACCTGCACCCCCCCCCCACCCCTAGCGCCTTGAGACCCTTACGGGTGAGTAGTTACGCTTTAACAAACTCCTGATTGATTGATAGAGGGGTGCTGCAGCACCCTCAGAAATAGCCATATTCTGAGTTCATAAGCTAAATGGGCAATAAAGATACCTTGAAATTTGTGCTTTTACCTTTTTAAATTTGCTGTGCATTCAAAGCCAGAGGCCAAATGTCAGGCTATGTCTTCTGACAAATTGTTACTTAATTGGTTAATATGGAGATTGGTGTTTGCTTTTCATACTCTGGCTAGAAAGTGTGGGGATTTTGAGAAGTGAACTATGTGGCAATCTTGCTGGGATACAAAGACTGTGAAATGAAAGGCTGTAGGATATAATTATTTTAACACAACATTTAAGTATCTGTTAATGTACTGAACAAATATTTAAAATGCATTAACACAACTGAAGCACTTTTTTGTAATTTTGAAATGTGATGAAAACAAAGATATTTAATAGTATAAAAAAATATCAAGACGCTTAGGGTCCGATTACAATATTTGGCTGTGCCACCCGCCCACAAGATTACAAGTAATGATTTGGTCTGGCGGGTGGGGCAGTATCCGCTGTGGTAGATCTTTCAAAGGCGGCCTTTGATAAAGGCACCATATTGGGAACACCACACAGGTTCCTGCATGGCATGGACTGTACAGTACATGCCGTGCAGGAACTGGGGTGCATGCACACAGAGAACACATGTTGTGCCATCTGTGCATGCATCCTCAGGATGAGGGGGCACGGGGGCCCTGTAGAGCACCCTTTATTTCAGCACTGCCATCCTTTTCAAGGAGGAAAGTCCTCCATGAAATCGCTGGCGGTCTCAAAACTTGCAATATGCATGGAGGTGCTGCAGTGGCACCACCTGCATCTTACAATGGCCCTGACCACCGCGCCACCGCCAGAGACTGGCGGTTCTCTGTTGGAGCCAGGAGTCCAATTACCGGTCTGACCGCCCAACTCGGAATAGGGCGGTCGGATCGCAGGTGAGGCTAGACTGCAAACAACCACGAGTCTGGTGGTCCTCGGACTGCCAGACACGTAATTGGCCCTAAGTGATGTGCAAATGATAAATATTCACAGAAACTTGATTTTCATACATTGATGTTTGTGCGCTGTATCGTTTTATCAGGAAAACTCCATGTCTGGGAAAATGTGGCCATTTCAATAGAAAATGTGCTGTCTATAAATAATGGTGTACTATCAGATCATGCTTCAGTAGTATATATTTGTGACAGTGTGCTGCAAAATGCACCACCGGTTACATATACACCCTTACTACTCTCCTGCTGAAAGTTTATGGCTTATTTGCTGTACTAGTTCTTTGAGTGACACTTGGATTTTTCACAATCCCTATGATTTCAGTGATGTACCGCTGATGACTGCACCCCCTCTCTGAAAATTGTTGCAATGCATCTTCTGTTTCTAAAAGAGGACACCTTGTATGACCTTGGTAAGTGCAGGTACCTAATATGGCTTTATGTTTATGTATTCACTTAGAATGTGTGCTGGACCAAAATGTCTCTGTCCCCTTCCTCCCCCACCCATTTATTGATTTAGAATATATAGCACAGCAGATCAGGTGCGGGGATCATCATCCTACATGGCACTTCATCATTTATTTTTGAACAATAACTTGTCAAAAGATACTGGTATGCAGAATAGTGGTTCATAGAGAACCACACATATCCACAACCCCCCAACAATGGCAGACCTTCAAGAACTCCATTTTTATGGTGATGTGGTAGCTGCTATTCTCAAGAAACCATCCCTGTTGAGGGAAGATGGCACTACACCCTCGGGTAGCCTCATAGAAGATTTGGATTCCCGTTCAACTCTAAAGAAACATCACATCAAGTAAGCCCTTCAGCCGCAATAATGACGGAGCATTTACATGCAAATGTAACCCCTGGTGGGCGCCTGGAGATAAACGCATGCATGCACATAGTGTGGAAATGTAGGAGAAATTGGCTCATGCTGACTGTAAATACAGCCAAAAGTCTCTCAGATGCCCTATTGGTTGAAATGTCAATTGCTGAGAATGTGCTGAAGAGCACGACCCAATTGACCTTTTATAAAAGCTGCTAAGTGGAAATTAATGCAGACATTAATGAGAGCAAAGAGTTTTTGACTAAAAAAAAGATCACCAAACTTCAGAAGGATGTTAAATAATTCTCTCTGGAGAAAGTATACCCTTACATCAAGGAAGATTATCAAGTGCACCCCCAATATTCTAGCTTCGAGGGAACAGCTTTCCAAAAGAAGAACGGACGAAAGAACCTATAGCAGAACCTCTATATTGGATGAATGGAGCAGTGGCGGAGCATTCTGACGACCCCCATAGTTTTACAGCTACCAGATGTGACCACTCCCTTTTCAACATCAACCACTGATGAGGCCACACCAAATGCTGTTTCTCCCTCCTCTGAACATGGCACCATTTGCCGGGCCAAAGGAAGAGGAAGACAACGGGGACAAGGACAGCATGGTCATTGGAACATGGATAATCCACAGATAGTGACTCATAGTAGAGAGAAAGAGTTGAACAAAATTACTTAATTGTAAACCTATTAAATATGAATTATGGTTTTCAGCGCGCATATGTATTCTCCTATGTCCATTGTTCAGCTGTGTTTTTAGTTAAGCGTGCTGTGGAGTTATACCCCCTGATCCTGAGTCCTGTTATAAATAAATATTTCCAGCATGTTCCCAATCTGGGACCGTGTCTCATCCTATAATACTGCTGTAGTGGTACCCATGGTCTCCATGTACACCTGTTTTTAGGGCGAGCGAAGCGAAGAGCCCTTTTGAAAGGGAGTTTAAAAATGGACCTGGAAAATCCTCACGTGCGTGTGGTTTTCCATTTGCGCCTGCTATTGACCTTTGCGTGCATGTTTGCTTTAAAGCTCGCACGCTATAGGCCAGAGGCGGGCGCATAGCTCCGCCGATGGCCTATTGGTGCCTGTTACGCCCAGAATTGCGCGTAATAGACACCATATGGCTCGCTGTGGCACGCATGCACCACTCGTTTACTATAGCGATCACGAAAGCGATCGCTTTCATGCTGTTTGTTAGGGTTTCGCAATAGCCTTTTGTGAAACAAAGATTGCCTCAAATAAATCTATACTTCAGAAATGTGTTGTTCATTCATTTTCCTTGCCACTGTCTCTTCCTTTTTGCACTCTAGTTATCCCGGGCATTCCTCGATGCTCCTGACATGAATCTTCAATCTCGCAGTCAGACGGTGGGAGTGGAAACTCCAAGTGCGTCGAGTAATGAATGAGTTCTCTTTCTTCTCTTTGCCTAATAAATGCCTGTGACTCACTGCAAGAATGCACCCAGTGTTAAAAAGTTGCTTTGGCTCATTTAAAAAATGGGATACTGTCACTACAGCATCTTTCTAGTCAGACTACGGTTGAGTCACTGTGACTGAAATGATCATCATGAAAACCAAACACTTCCCTTTTTACTGAAGGCAGACCTATTCATTGCTTGGCCACATAGCTCGGTGGGGAACGTTCCTGCTGCAGAACTCTCAGCCAGAGGAGGACTAGTCTGAGTGAGGAGGGGAGAATTCTTGTTATCTCAGCCAACTTCTTTCCTCTTCCAACTGCCGATTGCGAGAGGAGAGCACTAGGGACACCGAGGGGAACGGGATGATGAGAGGATCCGGACAACTAAGGGAGCACGAGGGTGCTGCGAAGACCCGGCCCCTAGGAGAGCGCCTTCGACCCCGAAAGAAGTATCGCACCAAAAGAGCGTAAACTCAGACACCAGTGGGTATGTACAGCGGGTACATAACTGTGTCGGTGTTTATTGCTCGCTCTCTGGAAACGGACCCTACATCCTAAAGCATTTATTTTTACAGGCGTTTTGTAGAGTGCCCACAAGTTCCTCTGAGAGATTACTAGGCGCTCGGAAATGAGAAAATCCGGAATAAAGTTCAGAAACGGGCGAGGATATGGTCGAATGTGAGGGGCGTGGCGCACTTACTACAGCACGTTCTCTGTCGCAGTAAGAGTGATCAAAGTGCCAGCCAAGGGAGTTCTGTCTTTTCTCACTGGGCGTGGTTTCATGAAGGCACTCAGGGGAGGGGGGCCTTGTCACCCAGAGATTTACCGTCATGCGTCTCACGTTTCGGGGTTCATTGGTGGATAAAGTGCAGACTGCATCTAAACTTCACGTTTCCAAATATCTATAGTAGGTTTAGGGGGGCAGGTTTTGAGGGGAGCGTGCAGTAACCAGAGACAAATTATAACTTTCTCATTTAATATAAAGCTCTCCAACCAACTTCGCGCATATATAAATGAACAAACACATAAATAGCCAGTGCTAAATGCACGGAAGCGTGGGAAAGGTGGGTGTTACGAACAGCCAGCTGGGCAGGGGCCTTCCTTACAGGCAACAAGGAGGTTACTGGTAGGAGTGGCGGGGTGACCAAAGGTGGAATTAACAATACAGGCAGCTGCGATAGGTTAAATATGAGGGCGTGGCTTGGTGCACGTACAACCAAGGTGGGTGTGTGGTTACAGGTAGCGAAACAGTGGCTCTGATCTCGGCTTCGCTCCTTTAGTCCGTCAAACGCCATAAAAATGAGAAAACTTATGTTATAATTATACTTGGAAATGCCTGTTTTGAATGGGTCCTGGTTGGTGAGGGAATGAAGCCCCCGAGGGTCACTGGTCATGAAGATGCAGACTGAAGTCTGTTCCCTCGTGGGGCTGGGCAGGGATCCACGTGCCTGACTGCGAGGGGCGGGGGCTAATTTCACCCCACTAATCCTCTCTGTCTCCATGTACTTTTCACTAGTGAGATTATCTGGAACCAGCTGCGAAGTTTGGGGTAAGGGAGGTCAGAGGGCGTGGGCAGAGCACCAACCTCTCTATGTACTTCCTATTCTGAGTGGGGCGTGTCTCACAGGGATTTAGCTCGAGTTATGGTGAATCCAGCATTTCGAAAGGTAATCCGCTGTCCCATTATGGCTGACCCCTGACCTTTGTCCTTCTCGATAAAGTATAGCATATATATCTACAGCTTTTTGTGGCTGCACCCAGGGCCGGTCCTAGGCATGGGCGGTATGGGCATATGCCCAGGGCCTCGTGCTCAGGGGGCCCCGCCGCCGGCCCCGCAGAGTAGACCGCAGAGCAGGGGGCCTGATATGAAATGCGGGAAAAGCGCTGCGCGCACTCGGGGCCTCACATTTTCCCTTTCGACCGGGGCCTCAGAAGGCCTAGGACCTGCTCTGGCTGCACCAGCACAGAAGGGGGTCTGTGAACTTCTTTTTGGTGTCTTGAGTGACTCCATTAGGTGCATGTTTTGCTAAAAGCAGAGCTTGAAACAAACATAAATGCCAACAATGTGGAATAGGAAAGTGGAAGATTAAAAAAATAAAACATCGGAAGAATGTATTTCTGCCATTGACTTCTATTACGGCCTGCATTGGGCCTATCAGCGTGTATGTGACTTGCAAGCGTGCTGCGGCAGTATCGGAAATCAGAAATGCAAATATAAGTTGTTTCCATACCTGTCTGGAGCATGGAGAAAGCGCAATGGCAGGAAGAGAAAGCATGACAAAAATGTTGTGTGGTTGCTTGCCGGGCCAGATCACTGGTAGTGCATATTCTGAGTCGCACGAGACCAGCCCCTGCCATCTGAAGTCCGCGGAGGAATCGGGTTTTGGTTGCAGGAATCGGGAGGTGGGAGACTAGCCTTGAAATCGGCGATCTCCCGCCTGAATCAGGAGACTTGGCATGTTTGAACAAAGGGCAATAATTGCCTGTTTGTGGTTCCAGGCTGTGCTGTCAGACGAACATGCATTTCCTGTCTCCTGAGCTCTTGTAAACACTGTCCCATGGGCCAAAAAGTTCGGTCTGTGGTGTAACTGAGTGCCACAATGATGCCAGCAGGGTTGCAGTCGTGGGGAGAGGGTTCTTACGGGGTTGTAAGGGGAGCTTTGGGGAAGTGAAGCAAGAACATCTAGTGGCTGAATTACACAGTCTGAAACCAGACAATCTGGTATCAATCCAGCTTCCCCCTTGACTAAATTGTGTGATCCTTGGCAACTGTTTTATTTCACCATTTTTTTTTTAAAGTAATTTTTATTGTAGGCATACAGTTCACATACCAGCATCAACACATTTACAGTGCCGCTCAGGCCATTTAACGATAGACTTCCGTTTCGAGTTATACACAGCCTGCAGGCCCACAATCCGGAGGTCGGGCGGTGGCAATCAATCGATCCTATTTTGACTGGTTGCTATTGTCAGGATCATCTTCCCCGCATCAAAGAGTGTATGTCTACTTTTCGTTCCTAACCTAAATAAACTACGTAACTTCCCTCTGGAACTGTCCCTCAACAGTGCTACCTGCCACCCTCCCCTCCCCCCCCCACCATCTGCTCATTGGGTCTCTGGTTGTGACTAATCTAGGGTGCAGTCTTGGGCCAAATATTGTCTAGGTGTGTGATGTACTCGGTATTTCCTGTGTGCAATTCCCGCTTGTGCTGAGGGTCTCCTCATCCTCCGTAAGCATGCTATCCCTAAGGGCCTGTACTAGCGCCTCCCAGGCTGCCGCCATGTCCAATGCTCTAATGTCCGGATTCCGTCGTGCTAGTTGGTATCTGTGTGTGCTATCACAAGCGGCCCACTTGAGGAATTTGTTATACCATCTCCTGTGAGTTGGGCCTGTTCTCGCCTTCCACTGTCTTGGTATCTCCCTTTTGGCAATAATCAACCCCATATCCACGAATTTACTTGTGTTTTTATTTTTGGGCGTGTGTGAGAACCAGTGCAGAATGCACACCGCCGAATCAAACTCAATGGTTCTGTCCGTTACTTCGTTTAAAGTCTCCCCTATGGCCTGCCAGTACTCCCGGAGGGCCGGGCAGGACCACAGCATGTGCTCCATTTCCGCTCCCTCCATCGCACATCGGGGGCACGCCGACTCCACCACCCAAAGTACTTCCTGATTCTGCCAGGGGTCATGTAGGCCCTGTGTAGCACATAAAAATGAATGAGCTGGAATCTCGCATTTCTCGTGCTATTTCGGGCTTGGCGCACCAGCCGGGCCCAAGTCGTCTCAGGTATATCCTTGCCCAGGTCAGCTTCCCATTTGGCCTTCAACGCCGTGAGGGGCAGCAGAGTTTCGCGGATCATTCTGGAATACAGGCACGTCACAGCCTTAACCGTCCCTGCCGCCATCATAGCATATTAACAAACCATGGACGTCTCGGCTCTGTCAAACCCCCTCTCCAATACGCCTGCATTGCTCCAACCACAGCTGAGTGCAGAAGGTAGCCCCCGCGAGGCAGATCGAACCGTTCCTGAAGTTCCTGATATGGGAGGAGTGCACCGTCCTCATAGAGGTCCCCAACAACCTGTATGCCCGGTTCTTCCCAGTGCTGCAGCTGCGACCAGTCACCGCCATGGGGCAGCGCCGTTAGCATGCCCAGGGGTATTTCCGGGGCATATGGGTGTCGAATCCCTGCACGCCTTTGAGACCGGTTCCAGCAGAGCCGGAACGTTTGTTGTTCAAGTGTCAGGTCTCGGACAGCGATCTTCTGCTGTAGGGCAATATAGGCCAGGACATGCCTTGGCGTGCCTCTCATACCGTCACTCTCAGGGCCCCGCTACACCTGCGCCACCTCCTGCGTGTATATCTGCAGTTGAGCGGCGAGATAATAAAGCTCGAAGTCCGGTACCGCTAGCCCTCCCTCGTCTTTCGGGCGGGTGAGCGTCGCCAGCGCCACTCTGCATCTACCCGCCCCCCACAAAAACGTGGTCAGCTGAGATTTGAGTTGGCGGAAAAAGAAACTAGGGATCCAGATCGGGAGTGTCCGGAAGTAGTATAGTAATCGCGGCAGGGCAACCATTTTCAGCAAGGATATACGGCCAGCGACGGAAAGCGGGAGCGTGGCCCAAAAGGCCATGCTGCCTTTCAGCGCTCGCACACAGCGGCCTACGTTTCCCTCTAGCATGTCCGTAGCCGTATGGTATATATATACCCCTAAATATTTAAAAAATGTGGTTCCCAGTTAAGCAAGGGCCGGTGGTCAGGACGTCCTGCATTCCTCCGTAATGGAAACAAACACGTCTTAGCCCAGTTGACCCGTAGGCCCGGCATGTCACCGAATCGCCCCAGCAGTCTCTCTGCACCTTCCAGCGTTGTCATGTCGTTTTCTAGAAACAACAGCAGGTCGTCGGCGTACAGCGAAATAAATTGCTGTCCATCCCTGCTATCTATACCCTCGAAATGTCTTCCCGTCCGGGCCTCGGCCGCCAGTGGCTCAATCGCTAGCGCGAATAGGAGGTGGGACAAGGAGCATCCCTGTCGGGTGCCCCTTTCCACCGGGTATTGGTGCGAGACCAGGGGTCCAATCCTCACCCTTGCCACTGCCGCCATATACAGGACTCGCGTCCACTTGATGTACCCTTCTCCCAGCCCAAAGCGTTCCATGACTTTATATAAATAGTCCCATTCTAAACTATTGAAAGCCTTTTCGATATCAACTGATAGGACTAGAGGCGCTCAGCCCTCAGCTTGCGAGCCCTCCAGCAGGCGCGTGAGTCTCCTGATGTTAATCGTCGTGTTCCGTGCAGGAATGAATCCATTTTGGTCTTCGTGCACTAAGTCGGGCATATGCTGTAGTAGTCTAGCTGCTAATATGGAGCTCAATATCTTGTAGTCAGCGGTCAGCATAGAAAGTGACCTATAAGACGCGGGGCTGCTGCTCTCTCTACCCTGTTTCAGGAGTGGTATTACGGGTGCTTCCCGCATCGAGTTGGGCAGGCGTCCTGTTGCTCTGGCTTCCCTATATATTGTTTGGAGTTTTGGCGCCAAGATGTCCAAGTACTTACTATAAAATTCAAAGGGCAGTCCATCTAAACCTGGTGTTTTGTTGCGGGCCATCTTTTTCACCGCTCCCCTGATGTCTCCTAGGTCAATGTCCCTCCCCAAAACCTTCGCTTGTTCCTCTTCCAGTTGGGGCAATTGGAGGCCACCTAGGAAGGCCGCGGTCCCGTTCTCCCGATCCCCCGGGTCGCTCTTGTAGAGTCCCTCGTAATATTTCTGAAAGCCATCTAAGATCTCCGTTTGGGAGTAGTGGAGTCGACCCGCCTCATCCTCTATGGCTAGTATTGGGGTGCATCTCTTCTCGGGGTTTGCCAGCCATGCTAGCAACGTTCCGGCTTTGTCCCCCTCTACGTGGGCCCGAAGCATATACACCCGGTGGTCGAAGGCGCGAATCCGCTCCACCTCCACCACTACCGCCTCCCTAGCTGAGTTAACCTCTTCTTGGAGTTCGGGATGGCCAGGCCGCACTCTCTGCGCTTCCCGCAGCTTGGAATCTGCCTTATTAAGGTCCGCTAGCAGCACCTTCCGCGTGCCCACATATTTCGTTATGCACTTGCCCCTCATCACCACTTTAAATGCATCCCATTCCAGCGCCCTAGTGGCCGCCGTCCCTTCGTTATCAGTGAAGTATTGGGTTATACCCTCCTCCAGCGCTGCATGGAACAACGGGTCCTCCAGGGTCTCTGGTCTTAGCTTCCAGGTCGGCACTTGAGGCACCTCGATCGCCCAGGCCAAGTTAACTATTAATGGGTTATGGTCCGAGATTGTTCTCGTCAGGTATTCCGACCAAGTTATGGCCGGCATCACGACCCGTGAGCATAATATTGCATCAATTCGTACGTGGAGATCATGCAGGCTGGAGAAGTGTGAGTAATCAAGTTCTGTTGGGTGGTGTGCCCGCCAAACATCAGTCAAACCCCATTCCCTCTGCCATTCTAATCTACCCTTTGTGAGGCGGCGAACAGGGGAGTCCCTCAGTGGTGGGTGAGACCTATCCAGTGTTGTGTCCGCTACTGAGTTAAAGTCCCCTCCCACCAGGATCGGGCCCGCCAGAAAGTGTGCCAGTGTCCCCGATAAACCTGTCAGGAAGGCCATCTGCTCTGTGTTCGGGGCGTAGACGCTGCATAGTATTACGTCCCTACCTCACAGCCTGCCTTCCACCACTACGTATTTCCCCTCCGGGTCTATTAAGTGTCGTGTTGGTTGAAAGGGTGTGCCCGCTCTAACCCATATCAGAGCACCCCTAGCATACGCTGAGTAAGAAGTGTGGAAGACCTGACCCCTCCATCTCCTCTGTAGTGCCGCCCCCTCCTGCTTTGTGAGGTGCATTTCTTGCAGCAACGCAATATGGACCCCCTTCGAATTAAGTAGGCGTGTACCTTATGCCTCCTTACCATCGTGTGAAGCCCCCGCACGTTCCAGGTTATACACTTCAATACATTAGCATTAGCCATTGTCCCACGAATCAAGTCGCATTCTCACATAGAATCCCATTCTCTCGCTGATGGTGTGCCACCCCCGTTCCCACTGGCTTGTCCAAACTTCCCATCTCCCAGATTTACCTGGATCAACAGTTGCCAATTGTGGAAATGGTCCCCAACAGTGTGCCCCCTCCTCCCCCCCAGAACAGGCCCCAATATTAGTCTATCAATTCCCATCCAAACTTATGCAACGTTCTGAACTGCGTTGCTATAACAAGGTCGTAACCGTGAGTGCCTTAAGGGCTAGTGGAGCGTGGCCAAGACCAGAAGGTAGCTACGCTTGCTCCCTCCCCGCACCCTCCCGTGAACCCCCCATGATTAGCAATAGGCTTTCAACCCAGTCCATAATCCCTGGTCGTGGTATACTTCAGTTCGGGATGTCCTCGCTGGCAATCCTGCCCACTACTGTCAGTTCCGAGTCAAATATTCAGGATCTCCTCCGACGTCGGCGGTGTTACCAACGGGCCCTTGGTTCTGTGTATCCCCGAAAGGTCCGATTCCGAGCCCGAGGCTGAAGCATGTGTTTCTGTGTCTGTGCCCTGCTTGGACTAGGAATCTCCAGATCTCGCCAGCATTTCCACAGCGTGAAGCGGGGCCTTCCGCTCCGCTTCCGTCAGTGACGCTGATGGTTTCCATGTGCCTTGCCGTCTTTCGCGCAGTCTCTGCGCTTTCCGTAGGCCCGATGGTGCCCGTGCCCGCTCCCGTTCCCTTTCTTCTCGGGTCTTGGCTCCATCAGTGCCCGCCTTGTATGTTTCCCACCACTCCCAAGCGTCCGCCGACGTGCCGAAGAAGTGTGTCTTATCATCAACCACCACCCTGAGCTTCGCTTGGAATGGGATGCCTTCAGTCCAAAGCTCCCTTTTGATCGATAGAAAGGAGGCACGCAGCCGCTGTGTCTCGAAGGTGAAATCAGGGTACAATGTCACTCTGCTGTTGTCCAGTTGAAACGGACCAGTGTCCCGAGCCCTTTGAAGCAGAAGGTCCCTGTCCTTATAATGCAGTAATTTAGCTATGATCGGTCTTGGAGGCAGGCCCAGTTTGGCCGGTCCGGATGGTACCCGGTGTGCGCGCTCCAGGGTGAAGAAGGGCGACAGGCCCTCCAGCGCCACCACAGTTCTGGGCCAGTTGTCGAGGAACTCAACCATGTCCTCCTTTACCGCGTTTCCGGCACTCCCACGATACGGACATTACTACGACGACTCCTATTTTCAGCGTCCTCTGCCCGTCTCTCTAGGACCTGGATCCGGTCCAGTCCGTCTGTTAGTCTACCCTCTACAGTTTTATGAGCCGGAGCTAGAACCTGTAGGGTATCTTCAACCTCCTTGACCCTGTCTATAAGTTTGTCGTGGTCCGCTCGTAGAAGGCCCAGTCGCGAAACCACCTGTGCTATATCTTGCTGCAGAGTGTCTCTCGTGGCCGCTATGGTCTCCAAAATGTGGTCCTGCAGCTGCCGCAGCTCCGATGGTCCCGCAAGATCCTCTTCCGCGGCGTCGGAGGCCGCCTCTCCCCTGGTCTTTCCCTCCGTTTTCACCATATTGCCAAGCCACTCCACTTATATCGACGATGTGCACAGTGCCCACAGCCGCCAGTCGGGCCCACAGCTGTCCCCTAGATCTCCTCACGGGCGTCGCATCTCAGCTACAGGGGCCATCAAGTTCCCAGCCTCTCGCTCGTTGGTGCCACGGGAACTCCAGCCCAGGGCCTCCCGTCTCTGGGCCACCGATGGAACTCCGCTCAGCTCGCCGTTCCACTTCGTGTTTGCGGTCTTCTGCAATCCGCCGTGGGTTTCTCGGGACAAGACTGATCTAGGGCCCGGTGTTGGTCCAGAGGCACTCTCCACTCAGCCCTGTCATGCGGGCTGCCCACAGGGTGGGCCCACGGTCAGCGTCTCTGCTCCCCTGCTGTCTCGGTCCCCGCTTGGAGCAATGCACGGACCGTGCTCCCCCGTGTATAGCTAGGCCGACCGTGTGGACTTCCCTTCAGCTCCACTGTCTTAGGGGTGAGTGGGGCGCTTCTCTAGGACTGCCTACGGTCGTCTTCAACGCCGCCGATGGCTCGAGGTTCAGTGCCCCACCCCTTCGTCTCGTTCACTGGGGGGGTCGTGAGTCAACCATCCCTCGGGCCGTCAGAGAGAGCCTCTCGGCCTTGCTGGACTGCACCTCACCCTAGGTCTTCACGGGCTACCGGTCTTCTCCTCACCGGGCCCCGCTCTCCTGCATGAAGCACCAGCCCGGGTCACTTCGCCATCTTGTCTGGTCTCTGTTCTCAAGTTGGTCAGCTCAGTGGGCAGAAACCTTCCGTCCGTTGGTCATCTAGGTCCACCGCTGGGTCACCTAGCCATGTGTGGCGATAAGATCCGGAGTCGGTGCTTCGGCTCCCTCAGGGGGGAAAGCTACTCTCGCCGCCGATCAGCTTTCATCACACCTCGGCCGCCATTTTGGGAGCCTCTTCGTTTCAAGCCGTGCTGTTCCTCTGGCACCAAATGTCTGTTAACCAGCTCCGTTGGCGGGTCACCGAGTGCCCGTAGTAGTCACCCGTCAGCACCTCGTTTTTCCGGGGCCGTTGTGGGTTTTTCCGCTCCGATTTTCAGGATGTCTGTGGGGATCGGGCGCGTAGCTCTGAGCTCACGCCGCCATTCCCTTCGGCGTCCAAGCCACGCCCCCTGTTTCATTTCACCATGCCTCCTTTTCCTTCATTATCACATATAAAATGACCTTGAAATACATGACGTTAGGATGTGCGCTATACAAAGCCTTGTCTTGGGTTTGTTCATGTATAATAGCAATCCAACCCCCCCAGAGGGTACACATAAGAAATTACTTGGCCCTTAGTTCACTATTTGCATTGGTGTCAAGGTAGGGGGAAGCACAAATGTTTCTGAATTCAAGTTTGAAAACTATCACTTTAAAAAAAAAAATGTTGCAACGCGTTGATATATTCTGTGGTATTAAGGTGAAATTTGTATGTAAATGAAATACACTTTTTGAATTTTGAAGAGACTTTATCAGATTTTTACATATGTTTTGCAAGATGTTTTTAGGAATGAAGGTGCTCCTAAAGTTAAATGGACAGGACACCTTAGTTACTTCCTTTCTAAAACTTCAGTTAACCTGTAAAAAAATGGTTGCTCGTTCGTCTACCATTTTTAGGTCTCGCTGAGCAATGCGTAAGAATTGCGGTGAGATACTAGTAAGCGGTCCGAAAACTCTACCAAAACTGTGGATTAGACACAGTTCATGTGAGACAGGTGCATGCACAAGCCAGCCATGTCACACACCACCATTTGTCTGTGCCTCGGCATCAGACTTCAAAGGCTGCTGCTCCCCCCCAATCAGACTTCAAAGGCTGCCGCTCCCCCGCATCAGACTTCAAAGAAATGCGCTCCCGCTCCCCCCCCCCCCCCCACAACAGCAATGCCGAGACCTTTTTTCTGGACGAAAGTGAAAGCCCACCGTGCTTGTTTACAGTAGTCTTGCTCCTCAAATGCTGTTGCTGTGTTGCCATCTCTCGAGGGACACTCAGCTTGAAAACACTCGACTTGCTAGCTGCAGTGCTACATCCACTATGCTTTGCCTCTAGACACGTTGATCCCTCGCAAAATGTGCTAACTCTGCCCCTCCTGAGTCGGAAACTGACCAACGAGTCACCACGCAGTCTCTTCTCTCTGTCTGCCCTGCCACCATTTACTTTGGACCCTCACCCTCACACACCCTCACACCCTCTCACCCTCACACACCCTCACACACCCTCGCTCACCCTCTCACCCTCACCCACCCTCACAAACCCTCACTCACCATCAGTCACCCTCACCCACCCTCACACCCTCACCCTCAAACCCTTACCACCCTTACCCTCACAACCCTCTCACCCTCACTCACCCTCACCCCCTCACACCCCCACACACCCTCACAACCCCTCACCCCCTCACCCTCACACACCTCTTCACCCTCACCCCCTCACACCCCCACAACCTCACACACCCTCACACCCTCATACACCGTCACTCATCCTCACACACCCTCAAACAACCTCACTCACCCTCACCCTCACTCTCCCTAACCCTCACCACCATCACCCTCACAACCCTCACACCCTCACTCACCCTCACCCACTCACACCCCCACACACCCTTACCCCCCTCACCCTCACACCATCACCCTCACACACCTCCTCACCCTCACACACTGTTGCTCACCCTCACCCACCCTCACACACCCTCACTCACCCTCACACCCTCACCTGCCTTACCCTCACAACCATCACACCCTGACTCACCCTCACACTCCAACACACCCTCACCCTCACACCCCTCACCTCACACCCCCTCACCCTCACACCCCCTCACACCCCCTCACCCTCACACACCTCCTCACCCTCACACCCCCTAACTCTCACCCCCCTCAGCCTCACACCCCCTCACACCCTCACCCACCCTCACACAACCTCACTCACCCTCACCCCCTCACCCCCTCTCCCTCACAACTCTCTCACCCTCACTCAACCTCACCTCCTCACACCCCCACACACCCTCACCCTCACACCCCCTCACCCTCACCCCCTCACGCTCACACACCTCCTCACCCCCTCAAACACCCACACCCTCACACACCCTCACACCCTCTCACCCTCACAAACCAAAGCTCACCCACCCTCACACACCCTCACTCACCCTCATTCACTCTCACCCCCTCACCCCCTCACCCTCTCACCCTCACTCACCCTCACCCCCTCTGACCCCACACACCCTCACCCTCACACTCCCTCACCCACACACCCCCTCACCCTCACACCCCCCATCCTCACCCTCACACCCTCTCACCCTCACATCCCCTCACCCTCACATCCCCTCACCCACACACCCCCTCACCCTCACACCCTCTCATACCCTCTCAACCTCAACCACACTCACTCACCCTCACCCACCCTCACACACCCTCACTCACCCTCACTCACCCTCACTCACACCCTCACCCTCACACCCTCACCCCCCTCACCTTCACAACCCTCTCACCCTCACTCACCCCCTCATACCCCCTCATCCTTACCCTCACTCACCCTCTCACCCTCACACACCCTCTCACCCTCACACCCCTCACCCTCACATCCCCACACCCTCACATCCCCTCACCCACACACCCCCTCACCCTCACACCCCCTCACACCCTCTCACCCTCACACACCATCGCTCACTCTCACCCACCCTCACACACCCTCACTCACACTCACTCACCCTCACACCCTCACCCACCTTAACCTCACAACCCTCTCACCCTGACTCACCCTCACACCCCAACACACCCTCACACTCACACCCCTCACCCTCACACCCCCTCACCCTCAAACCCCCTCACACCCCCTCACCCTCACACACCTCCTCACCCTCATATCCCCTCACTCTAACCCCCCTCACCCTCACACCCCCTCACCCTCACCCACCCTCATACACCCTCACACCCTCACCCCCCTCTCCCTCACAACTCTCTCACCCTCACCCCCTCACACCCCCACACCCCCTCACCCTCACACCCCCTCACCCTCACCCTCACACACCTCCTCACCCTCACCCCCTCAAACCCCCACACCCTCACACACCCTCACACCCTCACACACCGAACCTCACCCACCCTCACTCACCCTCATTCACTCTCACACCCTCACCCCCTCAGACTCCACACACCCTCACCCTCACACTCCCTCACCCTCACACTCCCTCACCCTCACACCCCCTCATCCTCACCCTCACTCACCCTCACACACCTTCTGCCCCTCACACCCCCTCACCCTCACATCCCCTCACCCTCACATCCCCTCACCCACACACACCCTCACCCTCACACCCCCTCATACCCTCTCAACCTCAACCACCCTCACTCACCCTCACCCACCCTCACACACCCTCACTCACCCTCACACCCTCACCCTCTCACCCTCACACACCCTCTCACCCTCACACCCCCTCACCCTCACATCCCCACACCCTCACATCCCCTCACCCACACACCCCCTCACCCTCACACCCCCTCACACCCTCTCACCCTCACACACCATCGCTCACTCTCACCCACCCTCACACACCCTCACTCACACTCACTCACCCTCACACCCTCACCCACCTTAACCTCACAACCCTCTCACCCTGACTCACCCTCACACCCCAACACACCCTCACACTCACACCCCTCACCCTCACACCCCCTCACCCTCAAACCCCCTCACACCCCCTCACCTTCACAACCCTCTCACCCTCACTCACCCCCTCATACCCCCTCATCCTTACCCTCACTCACCCTCTCACCCTCACACACCCTCTCACCCTCACACCCCTCTCCCTCACATCCCCACACCCTCACATCCCCTCACCCACACACCCCCTCACCCTCACACCCCCTCACACCCTCTCACCCTCACACACCATCGCTCACTCTCACCCACCCTCACACACCCTCACTCACACTCACTCACCCTCACACCCTCACCCACCTTAACCTCACAACCCTCTCACCCTGACTCACCCTCACACCCCAACACACCCTCACACTCACACCCCTCACCCTCACACCCCCTCACCCTCAAACCCCCTCACACCCCCTCACCCTCACACACCTCCTCACCCTCATATCCCCTCACTCTAACCCCCCTCACCCTCACACCCCCTCACCCTCACCCACCCTCATACACCCTCACACCCTCACCCCCCTCTCCCTCACAACTCTCTCACCCTCACCCCCCACACCCCCTCACCCTCACCCTCACACACCTCCTCACCCTCACCCCCTCAAACCCCCACACCCTCACACACCCTCACACCCTCACACACCGAACCTCACCCACCCTCACTCACCCTCATTCACTCTCACACCCTCACCCCCTCAGACACCTTCTGCCCCTCACACCCCCTCACCCTCACATCCCCTCACCCTCACATCCCCTCACCCACACACACCCTCACCCTCACACCCCCTCATACCCTCTCAACCTCAACCACCCTCACTCACCCTCACCCACCCTCACACACCCTCACTCACCCTCACACCCTCACCCTCTCACCCTCACACACCCTCTCACCCTCACACCCCCTCACCCTCACATCCCCACACCCTCACATCCCCTCACCCACACACCCCCTCACCCTCACACCCCCTCACACCCTCTCACCCTCACACACCATCGCTCACTCTCACCCACCCTCACACACCCTCACTCACACTCACTCACCCTCACACCCTCACCCACCTTAACCTCACAACCCTCTCACCCTGACTCACCCTCACACCCCAACACACCCTCACACTCACACCCCTCACCCTCACACCCCCTCACCCTCAAACCCCCTCACACCCCCTCACCCTCACACACCTCCTCACCCTCATATCCCCTCACTCTAACCCCCCTCACCCTCACACCCCCTCACCCTCACCCACCCTCATACACCCTCACACCCTCACCCCCCTCTCCCTCACAACTCTCTCACCCTCACCCCCTCACACCCCCACACCCCCTCACCCTCACACCCCCTCACCCTCACCCTCACACACCTCCTCACCCTCACCCCCTCAAACCCCCACACCCTCACACACCCTCACACCCTCACACACCGAACCTCACCCACCCTCACTCACCCTCATTCACTCTCACACCCTCACCCCCTCAGACTCCACACACCCTCACCCTCACACTCCCTCACCCTCACACTCCCTCACCCTCACACCCCCTCATCCTCACCCTCACTCACCCTCTCACCCTCACACACCTTCTGCCCCTCACACCCCCTCACCCTCACATCCCCTCACCCTCACATCCCCTCACCCACTCACACCCTCACCCTCACACCCCCTCATACCCTCTCAACCTCAACCACCCTCACTCACCCTCACCCACCCTCACACACCCTCACTCACCCTCACACCCTCACCCTCTCACCCTCACACACCCTCTCACCCTCACACCCCCTCACCCTCACATCCCCACACCCTCACATCCCCTCACCCACACACCCCCTCACCCTCACACTCCCTCACACCCTCTCACCCTCACACACCCCCTCACCCTCACCCACCCTCACACACCCTCACTCACACTCACTCACCCTCACACCCTCACCCACCTTAACCTCACAACCCTCTCACCCTGACTCACCCTCACACCCCAACACACCCTCACACTCACACCCCTCAACCTCACACCCCCTCACCCTCAAACCCCCTCACACCCCCTCACCCTCACACACCTCCTCACCCTCATATCCCCTCACTCTAACCCCCCTCACCCTCACACCCCGTCACCCTCACCCACCCTCATACACCCTCACACCCTCACCCCCCTCTCCCTCACAACTCTCTCACCCTCACCCCCTCACACCCCCTCACCCTCACACCCCCTCACCCTCACCCTCACACACCTCCTCACCCTCACCCCCTCAAACCCCCACACCCTCACACACCCTCACACCCTCACACACCGAACCTCACCCACCCTCACTCACCCTCATTCACTCTCACACCCTCACCCCCTCAGACTCCACACACCCTCACCCTCACACTCCCTCACCCTCACACTCCCTCACCCTCACACCCCCTCATCCTCACCCTCACTCACCCTCTCACCCTCACACACCTTCTGCCCCTCACACCCCCTCACCCTCACATCCCCTCACCCACTCACACCCTCACCCTCACACCCCCTCATACCCTCTCAACCTCAACCACCCTCACTCACCCTCACCCACCCTCACACACCCTCACTCACCCTCACACCCTCACCCCCCTCACCCTCACAACCCTCTCACCCTCAGTCACCCCCTCACACCCCCTCACCCTCACCATCACACCCCATCACCCCTTCACACACCTCCTCACCCTCACCCCCCACACCCTTACACCCTCTCTGACCCTCACACCTCCACACACCCTCACACCCCCTCACCCTCACCCTCTCATCCAGCTCCTTGCCCTCACCCCCTCACACCCCCACACCCTCATACACCCTCACACCCTCTCACCATCACACACCCTCACACACCGTCACTCACCCTCACCCACCCTCACTCACCCTCACAACCCTCTCACCCTCACTCACCCTCCAACCCCTCACTCACCCACACCCCCTCACCCTCACACCCCCTCACCCTCACACACCTCCTCACCCTCACACACTTCCTCACCTTCACACCCCTCACTCTCACACCCCTCACCTTCATACCCCCTCATCCTCACCCTCACACACCTCACCCTCACACACCCTCACCCTCACACACCCTCACCCTCACTCACCCTCTCACCCTCACACACCCTCTCACCCTCACGCACCCTCTCATCCTCATATCCCCTCACCCTCACATCCCCTCCCCCTCACCCTACTTCACATGCTCACCCTCACACCCCCTCACCCTCACACAGCCTCACATCCTCACACTCACACCCTCACCCTCACACACCCTGACTCTCACATCCTCACCCTCACACCCCCTCACCCTCACACCCCCTCACCCTCACACCCCTCACCCTCACACAAACTCACACACCCTCACCAGCATAGCATAACAAAACATAGCATAGCATAGCATAACAAAACATAGCATAGCATAACATAAAAATGTATAGGATAGCAAAACATAGCATAGCGTAACAAAACAAAGCATAGGATAGCAAAACAAAACATAGAATAACAAAACAAAACAGCATAGCAAAACACAACATAGCATAGCATAACAAAACACAACAAAACATAGCATAGCATAACAAAACATAGCATAACAAAACAAATCATAACAAAGCATAGCAAAACAAAACATAGCATAGTATAACAAAACATAGCATAGCATAACAAAACATAGCATACCATAACAAAACACAACAAAACATAGCAGAACAAAACATAGCATAAAATAAAACATAACATAACATAAAACAAAACATAGCACAACAAAACATAGCTTAACAAAACACAACAAAACATAGCATAGCATAACAAAACACAACAAAATATAGCATACATAACAAAACATAGCATTGCAAAGCGTAGCAAAACATTGCAAAGCGTAGCAAAACACAACAAAACATAGCATAGCATAACAAAACACAACATATCATAGCATAACAAAACAAAGCTTAGCATAGCATAACAAAGCATAGCATAACAAAACATAGCATAACAAAACATATCATAGCAAAACAAAGCATAGCATGATAATACACAACAAAACATAGCATAGCATAACAAAGCATAGCATAGCCAAACACAACAAAACATAGCATAACAAAACACAACAAAACATAGCATAGCATAACAAAACATAGCGTAGCATAACAAAACAGCATAACAAAACACAACACATAGCATAACAAAACATAGCAAAACACAACAAAACATTGCATAGCTTAACAAAACACAACAACACATAGCATAACAAAACAAAACATATAATAGAATAGCAAAACATAGCATACCAAACACAACAAAACATAGCATAGCATAGCCTAGCAAAACAAAGCATAGCATAATAAAACACAACAAAACATAGCATAGCATAACAATACATAGCATAGCATAACAAAGCAGAGCATAGCATAACAAAACACAGCATAGCATAGCATAACAAATCAAAGCATAGGATAGCAAAACATAGCATAGCATAACAAAACAAAACATAGGATAGCAAAACAAAACATAGCATAGCAAACAGCATCACTCCGCACCACCACAGCATCACTCAGGGGCACCACAATATCACTATGCGCTACCACAGCATCACTGAACGCCACAGCATCACTCGTTCGCCATCACAACATCACTCAGCGCCACCACAGCATCAATCTGTGCACCATTCAACAACACCTGGTTCACATATGTTCTCTCAATGTTTCAAGCGTTAGTACAAATGTAACAAAAAGTTGTTAATATTTTACTTCTGTTCTTGGATTTTCGTCACAATAAAATACACTGAACATAATCTTCACAAAAGTTATTTACAATACTCCAAGCTATTGTCATTATAAATTACAATAACTTTCATTTAAGTATTAATTATTGAAAAAAAAGTAAAAGCCATTGTTATTTGTAATATCAATACATATAAGTCACGTAAATACAACACATATTGCATTACAAATGCTATAGGTGTCACATTTGCGAAAGTTATGATAACTATTGGCATTGTAAATGACAAAGCTATTAATTTCGCTATTTTCTAAAACAAAACATAAATAAAAAATGTGTCATTCACAATACCAATAGCTCAAACTTTCCTAATGCGAGACCTATTGCATTGCAAATGCTTGTTTTCTGTGTTACAGATTTTCTCAAGAACGGGTCTTCTCATTAATCAGATGATTGTAGTTCTGTTTTATTCATTCCATGTGATGCTTCAACATGATTCCTATGAATGCAAAAATATTATTTTCCCCAATGCATTTCGGTTCTTTATGGCCCTTCACCAGGGGGTGGTCTCTGTTGAACAAAAGATACATTGCTATGTATTCTTTGTTGAATCTTGATTCTATTACAGGACAAGAAGCTTCGGATTATGCTTTCTCTTTCTTTACTGTAAAAACTCAGAAGCCAATAAACATACAATTAGTATTGTGAAAAACGACATTGTCCATGATGCTTTGCATCAACCACGCCTCCTTTGCCCTTATAAGAGCCCTGGGACAAGTCCCATCTTCCTCTTTCTTTGCTGCTCACAGCAAGAGATAAGTACTGTTAGACGGGGACCCGGAGGGTCGACCGAGTACAGGGGGAGAGGCCTCCGGTGAGGGCCCTCTCCGGTAATCGTACAGACAAGTGACTCCCCCCCCCCCCCCCCCCCCCCAGAGATAGAAACCACACAGAGATGAGTTCTGCACACTTTTATATATATATCTTGAGGTACGGTGATAAGCGATACAGCAGGACCAGGATACGAGGATCCTGTCAATTCTAGTCTCTTTGGGGAAAAGGGGTAGCGGGACAGTCTGAGTACTGGTCCGGTACAGAAGCAGCAAAAGGTGGAGCTCACAATCCTTGAGCTGGCAGGTTCGCAAGGAGGGGCCGCGGCAGCGCCAGCAGGCCTTGTAGATGGTTCACGACAAGGAGGGCCGCGGCAGCGCCAGCAGGCTTCGAAGATGGTCCACGATGAGGAGGGCCGCAGCAGCGCCAGCAGGCTTCGAAGATGATTCACGATGAGGAGGGCCGCGGCAGCGCCAGCAGGCTTCGAAGATGGTTTACGATGAGGAGGGCCGCGGCAGCGCCAGCAGGCTTCGAAGATGGTTCACGATGAGGAGGGCCGCGGCAGCGCCAGCAGGCTTCGAAGATGGTTCACGACGAGGAGGGCCGCGGCAGCGCCAGCAGGCCTTGAAGATGGTTTACGACGAGGATGAGCCGCGGCAGCGCCAGCAGGCCTTCAAAGGTAGTTCACGAAGAGGAGCCGCGGCAGCGCCAGCACATCTCCAAGGATGAGTTCTTCTCGGTGTCTCTCGACTCCAGGATACAACTGCCTTCCTGCTCTGGAGCAGCCCCAGTTATAGGTCTGGCGCCCTTTGATGTCCGGACCCTCGCACTTGGAGGTCGGGAGGTCCGGGATGAGGGAGTCCAGACACCCAGCAGGGGGGTGGAGCCAGCGCCCAGGGAGGCTGGGGGCGATCGACACCTGGCGGAGGGGAGCCATCGACACTCCTTCTCCCATTGATCTGCCAAGTGGTCTCTTCACCCCCTGGGTGGATTGTGGTGCCTCGATGTCGGGGCCTGGCTGGGCCCGAGGCCGAGGTCGACCCGAGGCCACGAGGCCTGGTCATGTAGTGTCCAAGATGGCGGCTGGGCCGGAGACCGGGGTTCTGGAAGGGACCCGGGCCAGCCGATACGGTGGGGTTCAGGAGCCAATGTTCCGTCGGGGAAGGGCCGGTGGATTGCCCCGGCGGGTTGCACGGGTGGTTCTTGTCCGGGGAACAGGAGGAACAGGGGTCTGCGACCCGCCATGCGGGGAGGGGATGGCCGGCCACGAGGCCTGTCCAACATGCGTCCCCCCCAGCTGAAGGCAGGGAGAGTCACCCATCCTCTTGGGTACTCTCCTCGCCGAGGCGGAAGAAGCGGGACAGGCCGTCTGCGTTGGTGTGGTCTTGGCCGGGGCGATGCTCCACAGTGAAATCCATCCCCTGCAGAGAGATGGACCAACTCAACAGCTTCGGGTTTTCTCCCCGCATCTGCATCAGCCACTGCAGGGGTCGGTGATCTGTTTGTACCCGGAAGTGGGTGCCGAAGAGATAGGGCCGGAGCTTCTTGAGGGCCCACACTACGGCGAAGGCCTCCCGTTCGATGGTGCTCCATCGCTGTTCTCGGGCCAGCAGGCGTCGGCTGATGAAGGCCACTGGCTGATCGACCCCCTCGGGGTTGAGTTGGGAGAGGACGGCCCCTACGCCATGATCTGAGGCGTCTGTCTGTACAATGAATTCCCGGCTGTAGTCGGGGGCCTGGAGCACGGGGGCGGTGCACATGGCGGACTTCAAGTTCTCAAAGGCCGCCTGACATTCAGGAGACCAGTTGACTTTCTTGGGGTTCTTTTTGGACGTGAGTTCTGTGAGGGGCCCCACAATGCTGCCATAGTCTTTTACGAAGCGCCGGTAGTACCCAGTGAGCCCCAGGAAGGCTCGGACCTCTGTCTGGGTGACCGGGGGCTCCCAGGCCTGGATGGCGGCAATCTTGAGCTGGAGGGGGGCCACTAGGCCACTTCTCACCTGGTGTCCCAGGTAGTTCACGGACCCTTGGCCGATCTGGCACTTGCTGGCCTTGATGGTGAGCCCGGCCTGCCGGAGGGCGTTCAGGACCTCCCGGAGGTGGTGGAGGTGTTCTGTCCAGTGGCGGCTGTACACAGCAATATCGTCCAGATAGGCGGCGCTGAATTCCTCGAGCCCCGCCAGCACCTTGTTCACGAGTCTCTGGAAGGTGGCGGGGGCGTTTTTCATTCCGAATGGCATCACCTTGAAGTGGTAGTGGCCATCCGGGGTAGAGAAGGCGGATCGCTCCTGGGCCCCTGGGGTGAGGCCGATCTGCCAATAGCCCGCTGTCAAGTCGAAGATGCTCAGGTAGCGGGCGGCCCCCATGCGGTCAATCAGCTCATCTGCCCGGGGAATGGGATGAGCGTCGGTCCTGGTGACGGCGTTCAGACCCCAATAGTCTACACAGAACCTGAGCTCGGGGGCGACGCCCGGGGCGGCGGCCTTGGGAACCAGCACGACCGGGCTGGCCCAGGGGCTGTCGGAGGGCTCGATCACTCCCAGAGCTAGCATTTTGGAGACTTCTGACTGGATGCAGGCACGTACTCGATCAGGCACCCTGTACGCCCTGTGTCGGATAGGGGGGCTATCCCCGGTGTCAACGTCGTGGAGGCACCAGGGGGTGACCCCAGGGATGAGGGAGAACAGGTCGGCAAATTGGAGTAGCAGTTCTCGGCAGTCTTGGCATTGCACTGGGGACAGGGCATCGGAGAGGTGGACTCCCTCCACGGAGCCGTCTTTCTCGAGCGTTTTCAGAAGATCGGGGAGGGGCTCGGAGTCTTCTTCAGCCCCACTGTCGGTAGCCATCAGGAGGCTAAGTTCAGTGCGCACAAAGTGGGGCTTGAGTCTATTGGCGTGGAGGACACGTAGGGGGTTTCGGGGTGACTCCATGTCTACCAGGTAGGTGACGGGGCCCTTGCGCTTCACCACTTTGAAGGGTCCCGTCCATTTGTCCTGGAGGGCGCAAGGTTCAACCGGGGACATCACCCAGACCTGTTGTCCCGGCTCCAACTCGATAGACGAGGCATGCTGATCATACCAGCGCTTCATGTCTTCTTGGCTGGCTTCGAGGTTGGCCTTGGCAAGTTCCCTGAACCGCCGGGTCTGGTTACGGAGGGTCAAGAGGTACATGTATACATCAGGAGGAGTCTTCTAAGGGGCCACCTCCCACCCCTCTTTGACCAGGCTGAGGGGGCCCCGGACGGGGTGTCCATACAATAGTTCGAACGGACTGAAGCACAGGGATTTCTGGGGGACTTCTCTGTAAGCGAACAGGAGGCACGGGAGCAGCACGTCCCATTGGCGACGTAGGGGCTCTTCCAGGCCCATGGTGATAGGTGGTCGTGAATTTGTAGGTGACCCCGACCCCGCACTGTTTGCCATAGGGACTTCATGTACTTGGAGATAAAGTTCGTACCCTGTCACTGGCGACTTCTTGGGGGAAGCACGGGAGGTCATCGGGGTTGCGTGGGGGTTTGGGTCGGCCCACGGGCGCGTCATGGTCCGGAGAGGTATGGCCTCGGGATAGCGGGTGGCATGGTCCACCAGGACAAGTATGAACCGGTGTCCCTGTGCTGTACGGGGCTCCAGGGGCCCCACTATGTCGATTCCCACCCGCTCAAAGGGGGTGGTGACGATGGGAAAAGGTTGCAGGGGGACTTTCAGTTTTCGGCCGCTCTTCCCGCTGGCCTGGCAGGTGGGGCAGGCCCGGCAGTGGTTCGCTACATCGTTCCGCATCTTCGGCCAGTAGAAGTGGGTCACCAGGCGGCTGTACGTCTTGTCCTGCCCCAGGTGCCCGGCAAGAGGCACATTGTGTGCCAAATTCAATAGGAAGTCTCTGAATCGGAGGGGGACCACCAGCACCTGGCTGGCCCCCAGCTCGGCAATCTTTTGCTCACTGTAGAGCAGCTCGTGATCCCAGTAGATCCAGTGGGCCCCCGAGGTATCCCCTGCGCTTTGGGCTATGGCTTGTTGTTGGAGTCCCTCGAGGGAAGGACACGCTCTTTGTTCCTGGCGGAACTGTTCCTGAGTGGGGCCACCTTCTTGGCGCCACTGGGCCAGCTCTGGGAGGTCTCGGAGTTGATCATGTTCTTCGGGGCCGGACCCCGGAGGACCAGGCTCAGGGCTGGTTTCTTCGGTGATGATCGGCGGAGGAGGTCCAGCCACTCCGGTTCCTCTGGGCTGGAGATGGCGCGGGCGGCCATGGATCGGGTCGTTACACAGACCCATTCAGGGAGACCAAGCATCCCCAGGTGCTCCCTCCGCTCAACGGCTGACCAGGGGGAGCTCTCGAGGTCGTTCCCCAGAAGGCAGTCCACCAGGGCATCATCGCGGACAGTCACTTTTAGCATGCCAGACACCCCTCCCCACTCGAAGGGGACGCAGGCCATCTGGCACAGGCTTTCGGAGTTGTCGGCCGACCGCACTGGACAAAGTACATTGGGTAGGATCTGGTCAGGGGTCACCAGATGGCAGCGGACTGCGGTCACACTGGCCCCTGTGTCACGGAGGGCTTCAGCCCGGCGTCCATTGATGGTGACCCACTGGCTGTATTTCTGCGTGTTGGCGGGGATGGGCGCCCGCGGGACCATGTCTCTCTCCCCTAGACAGACCAGGGACATGGCGGCAGGTTCCCACTCGGGCTGGTACGGCTCGTACTCTTCGGCGTCTTCTTGGCCCGGTTCTTCTCCCAGGGCGGCGGCGGCGATCTGGCAGTTCATGGGGCTCTGGTTTTTCGGGCAGTTGGGGTCATTGGCGTAGTGGCCGGGTCGCTGGCATTTGTGGCAGGTAACGTTGGAGCGGAACCCTGGTCGCGTAGGAGGGTTTCCTCTTCCGGCCTGGGGCGGGGGGTTGCTAGTGGGGGGCACAGTGACGGTGTCCCAGCCCCGACCCTGGCCTCCTCCTCCCCCCCGTGGGCGGTGGGGCCCTTGGGAGGCTCTGTTCTGTTCGCTGGGCCAGCTCCGAGGGACTCGGGTGGTCTCCCATCGGTCTGCTTCGATGGTGAGTTTCCGAGGGTCGGTTAACTTACAATAAGGTCGAATAACTGCTCGTAGGTGGTGACCTCGCTGCCCTTGATCCATCCCTCGAAGGCTCGGCTAAAAAAGTTCACGTACTCCACCCAGGTTGTACCAGGGATTCGTTTGCAGTCTCGAAACCTCTGCCGGTACATCTCGGGCGTGAGCCCATAGCGAGTGAGGAGGGCGGCCTTCATGTGGTCGTAGGATGTCATCTGGTGGTCGGGGAGGTGCAGCAGGGCGTCTCGTCCTTCGTTGACGAATCTCCCCCATAACCCGGCTCCCCAGTCGCTCCGCTGGATCCGGTGGGAGGTCATTGCTACCTCGTAGGCTTTAAACCATTGCTGGATATCATTGTTCCGGTAGTATTCCCAGACGATGTCCTTGGGGATGTGAACCTTGGGGTCCGTAGGGTCAGTGGGGCTCTGGTGTCCGGGGACGCCGAGGTCTTTGTTCTGCCGTCGAATTTCGAGCTCCTTCAAGTTACGCTCATGCACGTAGGCTAGTCTTTTCTCTTCCAGCTCCCTCTGGCTCTTTTTCTCTTCTCGTTCTTCCCGGAGCCGTAAGTGTTCGAGGGTTATTTTTTGTTCTGCCAATTTGAGTTCTCCATCTAAGCCGAGTCGAGCCAGCTCCAATTTGTGGAGTCGGCTTTTCTCCCGTTCTCGGGCCTCTTTGGACGAGAGGCTCGATCTCCTTTCGTCCATAGGGGTGGTACTTGGTTCGGTGGTCTCGAAGCTTTGATTTTGGGGTGGGGATGTTTCCGTCTCCACCCAGGACTCTAAGGCGTGCTTGAGGTCATCTTTCGTGCTCAGTCCCGTGGTAGCAATGCCCAGCTCTATGCAGAATTGCTTGAGCTCTTTGTGGCTGTAATCTTCCAGTTTTTCCATCTGAAATTTTTCGGTTGTTCCACTTTCCTTTGTCGTCATGGTGGTTGTGTGTCGTGGGGTGAGTTACTCTCTGTACGATTATGCGTCGGCACGGATCGCGCCGCTGGCCACCAAGGTTAGACGGGGACCCGGAGGGTCGACCGAGTACAGGGGGAGAGGCCGCCGGTGAGGGCCCTCTCCGGTAATCGTACAGACAAGTGACTTCCCTCCCCCACAGATAGACACCACACAGAGATGAGTTCTGCACACTTTTATATATATATCTTGAGGTACGGTGATAAGCGATACAGCAGGACCAGGATACGAGGATCCTGTCAATTCTAGTCTCTTTGGGGAAAAGGGGATAGCGGGACAGTCTGAGTACCGGTCCGGTACAGAAGCAGCAAAAGGTGTAGCTCACAATCCTCGAGCTGGCAGGTTCGCAAGGAGGGGCCGCGACAGCGCCAGCAGGCCTTGTAGATGGTTCACGATGAGGAGGGCCGCAGAAGCGCCAGCAGGCTTCGAAGATGGTTCAGGATGAGGAGGGCCGCGGCAGCGCCAGCAGGCTTCGAAGATGATTCACGATGAGGAGGGCCGCGGCAACGCCAGCAGGCTTCGAAGATGGTTCACAATGAGGAGGGCCGCGGCGGCGCCAGCAGGCTTCGAAGATGGTTCACGACGAGGAGGGCCGCGGCAGCGCCAGCAGGCCTTGAAGATGGTTTACGACGAGGATGAGCCGCGGCAGCGCCAGCAGGCCTTCAAAGGTAGTTCACGAAGAGGAGCCGCGGCAGCGCCAGCAGGCCTCCAAGGATGAGTTCGTCTCGGTGTCTCTTGACTCCAGGATACAACTGCCTTCCTGCTCTGGAGCAGCCCCAGTTATAGGTCTGGCGCCCTTTGATGTCCGGACCCTCGCACTTGGAGGTCGGGAGGTCCGGGATGAGGGAGTCCAGACACCCAGCAGGGGGGTGGAGCCAGCGCCCAGGGAGGCTGGGGGCGATCGACACCTGGCGGAGGGGAGCCATCGACACTCCTTCTCCCATTGATCTGCCAAGTGGTCTCTTCACCCCCTGGGTGGATGGTGGTACCTCGATGTCGGGGCCTGGCTGGGCCCGAGGCCGAGGTCGACCCGAGGACACGAGGCCTGGTCATGTAGTGTCCAAGATGGCGGCTGGGCCGGAGACCGGGGTTCTGGAAGGGACCCGGGCCAGCCGATACGGTGGGGTTCAGGAGCCAATGTTCCGTGGGGGAAGGGCCGGTGGATTGCCCCGGCGGGTTGCACGGGTGGTTCTTGTCCGGGGAACAGGAGGAACAGGGGTCCGCGACCCGCCATGCGGGGAGGGGACGGCCGGCCACGAGGCCTGTCCAACAAGTACCCTACATGATTGTGATTTTTTCATAACAGGGTTATGCTTGTATTATCAGTATTATAAAGTGGTTATGCTTTTGTGCTATTAGCGCAATGCGCTTCACTTTGTAGACTTGATTACTGTTTGGGAATTTTGCTTGGTTCATTTATTTCTCGCGGCGACTGCAAAGCGGTGCCGCTTCATTTCACATTCTTGACTTGCCTTAGGTGCGGTGTATTCTCAGCTGTATCCAGCCTTGTGGAGGGCGTGCCCACGCCGTGCATCAGAGCTCTGCTCTGCTCTTTGTCAGGTTGTGCGAAGCAGCGCGTTTTGGTACCGAGCCTAAGGGAAGCTAATTAGACCGATTTCCTCGGTCACGCTTCGGCGCTGCCCGCGCAGGGCTTCCCTCATCGCCCGGAGCGCCTTTGAAGCCTGTGGCCATCCGGCCGACGTGCGCAGCGCGCGCACGCCCTTTGGGCTTGTTTTTAGTAGTTTTGGGTGTGCGTTGGGCTGTGCACGTTGGATTCGGCCCGTTTTCGGTGTTTTTTCACCGCATTTGTTCGCGCCTGGTTTGCTGGTGGAGTTTACTGGCTGCAATAATAGTGCCCTAGGGAGTATGCACATGCTCCAAATAAGGTTTATTTGGCTCCTACGCCTTTGGGCTGCAACAATTTGACTACAGCTTTGCTGAGGGGGTCTAGGTACCTTTTGAGATTTAAACATAATTGGTGTGCAACTGGGCTGACCCACCCGCATTACTCCTCCTGGATTTCCTCCCTCTGTATTTTAATTGATCATTCCTTTGCCCCACTGTGGTATTACTATGGAGGAGTGGGTGCACTATGATGAGGAGGCGAAGGATGGCTATTATGAGGAACAGCCTGACACTGTTATTGAGGACAAGATTGTGGAGGCTCTGGACGCTTCGTCGAATCCTCAGTTAATAGGGCAATTGAGAGCGCAGTGCCCACGACTGTGCAACAAGCATTGGCAGCTGCTCTTAAACCTATAACAACGCAGCTTGAAAGTTTTGCAAAGCGGTATGGGTTTACTAAGGATAAGTCCAGCAAGGGTACTCCATCAGCTAAGTCAGTGAAGGACAGTCAATGGCCACACACTAGTACCTTAGGTTCCCTGCCCCTGGCGTATGCCCCAGATCATGCCTACACTTCTAGCGGCAAGGCGAAGAGTAAGCAAAAAGTCTACGTTGACACGGACACTACTACTACTACTGGCACTGACAGTACCGATACCGACGAGGAGGCCCCTTCCAAGAAAAAGGCAAAGAAGGTTACCTCTTCCAGTTCAGTGACTCCTACTAATATCCCTTTTACTTTCAACCCTAGTGAGATTGTTCACCCTAGATCTTCCGATTGGGTCCGAGCGCCAGAAGTGGTGGAGTATCTCCAAGAAAACACTAGAAAATGGTTTGATAAGGAGGTTCGGAACCGTCTTAGGTCGGAATGTCCCCGACCCGACCTGGCCCTTTAGGTCGCTGACACCCCGGAGATTGATATTAGCTTGCTCACATTCTTAAAGAAATTCGCTAAGGACCCTAAGAAAGGAATCAGCCGTGCCTGACACGGATGTCAGGACAAGATGCTGGATGTGGTTGGCCCACTTGCTAAGATTCTGGAGATGGCCTAAGCGGCCAAGGAAGCCAACATTCCTGTAGACCCTGATATTCTTGCGGGTTGGACTCAAAGAGCCATCTGCTTATTGGGCAATGCGAATTGTGCAATTTCCACAGAAAGGCGCAAGTCCCTGCTTATGAGAATGGACACTAACCTGACAGACCTAGCGGCAGCAGAACCAAGGCCTCTGGCCAAAGGCTACCTTTTTGGTGAGCTCTTCGTAAAAGATGTGTCTAAATACATTGGCACTTTCACCTCACTGGATAAGGCTCAATCAGGCATTAAACGTGTGTTTCAGCAGGGCCTTTTTAACAGGGCCGAGCGAGGCAGGGGACGCTCGCCAAGCCGCTTCTCCAACCAGGGTCCCCCTAGAGGTGGCTACGGAAGTGGTAGAGGAGAATGGGACTCCACAAGAGGTGGCACCTTTTATCCCACTCGACGACGTTTTTCCAAAGGCAGGTTCCAAGGAGGTGGCAACAGAGCTGGTTTCCACGCCCAGAACTCATCAGGTGAGCGCACTAGACTGTTTTCTTTTACTATTGGGGGGTCGCACTCAGTTTTTCCTTCACAATTGGCATCTTCTTACTCAGGACGCGTGGGTCTTTGAGACAGTTCAATGGTTTCGCTTAGAGTTTTACAAAACACCCAGGCAGGATACACCCGTGAGGACTCTCCATTTTTCCCAACAAGAGAGAGTTTTTATAGACAGCGAAATAGAGGAAATGCTTCTAAAACACCCCATTACAGTGTGCGATTACAGTCCACACTGGTTTTGCAGCAATATCTTTCTAGTTCGAAAGAAAGGTGGAACTCACTGGCTAGTTTTGAATTTGAGGGAATTCAATTATTTCTTGGTTTACAACCATTTCATGATGGAGGGAATCCATCTGTTGGCGAATTTACTGCAGCAAGGCGATTGGATGGTCAGGCTAGATCTCAAAGATGCTTACCTGTCCATTCCCATTTATCCTCCACACCGTCGTTCCCTTCAGTTTCAATGGAACGGTCGGTGGTTCGAGTATTTGGCCCTTCCTTTCGGGCTTTCCTCGGCTCCTTGGTGCTTCACCAAGGTGTTGAAGCAGGTGGTCACGCATCTCCGGGAGCAGGGAGTGCGCTTGATAATTTAACTGGACGTTATCCTGATCATGGCTCACAGTCCGGAGTTGGTGTCTCAGCATCTGCAGATGACTATTTCCTTGTTACAGAACCTAGGGTTTGTGATCAATCAGGCCAAATCGGCTCTGATCCCGTCACAGTTGACGGACTTTCTGGGCTTTGTGATCGAGTCACAGATGGCTCAGTTGAGCCTTCCGAAGTCCAAGTTGAAGGACCTGAAGAAGGAGATTGTGTCACTTCTCAGCAAGCAGATGGTCTCGCTCAGGACGATTGCCAGAGTAGTGTGGAAATTAGAAAAATTGATGTACATAAGCGGCGTTCATTTGCCTTTTCCCACTCCCCTCCCTGTAAGCACCATGTATACCGTGAAATATTGACCGCATCATTCCGCCTGAGGTAATTGAAATTTTTATGGTCAGGTATGTCCCCTAACGAGTACCCCATCGTCTCCATGTACGAGTTAAAGTGCATGTAACTTCCCTCCGCAACCGAATTTGATGACGCAAATACATTTGCGTCCAACGCTAACATGTCCTCTATCAGATCCACCATGAATGGATTGATAATTCAGTTCCTAAGTATGCCGTGCCACCATCTTTACATGGTGCACTTTCACGTTTTCCTGGCTCTGCAGAGTTAGGCCCTGATCCCTGCCATTGAACCACTTTCCGTCTCTGTCTCCGACAGCTGCAACGTGGAGATGAAATGCATCCCTGACCTCTGCCTTACTTCCTGCCAAGCGAGCGGTGCCCGGCTCGGCCTGCTCTGCCTGCCAAAAACAGTATTTTGCCTTCAAGTTATCAGCATAGCCAGCTCAGCCTCCTCGAAAACACATTCCTGTCTAGTAAAATAAGTAAACAGCTTCCCGGTTGCAGAGTAAAGGGCCAAGCCTTCCTGTCCTCCTCATGTAATTCATTGCTCCCGTTACCATGGTAGGCCCTGGCTCCGCGCATTTACACCTAGACACGCATACATTCAGTATAGAATAGCCTCTGCCCGAAAGACCTTTTACTCTAGATTAAACATCCTCCAGACACAAGATATCAGATATGTTTTAGGAACAGGTCGATCTGACATGCCAGACTTATGCCAGACTTATGTCTCTTCTACTAGTGTTAAAAGTCAGACTCATAGCTTCCTCCAGATGCACGTCACAAAAATTGGCAA
>NW_028251351.1:0-176251 GCF_964263255.1 Lissotriton vulgaris | reverse complement strand
GCCTCATCCAGAGCAGCGGCACACAGCCCCATCTGGAGCAGACTGCCCCCATCCAAGCCAGACACACACAACACATATCCAAGCCAGCAGGCAGTCAAAGGCGCAGAAGCGCCACAAGACAAGGAATTGAGAGGCGCTTATCTCACAAGCTACTCAACACAGAGGTGAGTGGTAGGCGAAGGCACCCTCTTCCTGAAATCCATATTCAATGAAAGTCCTAGTAGGGATGTATGTAAATGTAGTGTGTCCCCCCCTACCTTTGTATTGTGTGCTAGAAGAAAGCCTTTTGTACCTTGCAGGTTGGTAAGAGATCCGGGCATTTAGTAACCCAAAGGCTACTACCTACAACTTTAGTTGACTACTCAGCGTCTAGTGCAGATTGGAGACACTGCCTTATATACAAAAGGGAGAGACAACTCACGTGAGGGGAGGGGGCGCTGTTATACATGGCATTTCTATGTCCCTTCTGTCCCTGCTCATCCTTCCTGAGTTTGTAAGTGCTGACTGTGGCGGGGCCCTGCACTCTCACCCTGCTCCAAGCCCAACAAGGCCCTGGGGGCCACCCACAGCAGGAACAGAGTCTAAAGGGCCAAGAGAGGCCGGAGCCTCCACAGAAGCTCTCATCCAGAGACCGGAAGAGGTGCGTCACAGCCTCCCAGAGCGGATACACAGACCCAGAGGGTTCTGGAGGTAGGCTGGCTCTCTTCAGCCCAGTCTCGTGATGGAAGGACTGGGTAGAGGTGATCCCATGTATAGATACACGCGCACTCCTGAGGCGGAAGCCGGGAGCTTTTAAAAACTGCTATTTTTGAAATTGTCACTTGTGTATTTTGCTGCTTTTAAACTCACAGCGCGCTAGCAAAGCGCCAGGGCACTCACCTTCACGAAGAGCACAGCGAGTAGCGGAACAAGCGCTGACTCGTAGCCCACGAATTCCCTGACAAAACGCCAACTCGGCGAGGACTGAGGCCACGCCCCCTGAAGGCCACGCCCCCCTGTCGCAGTACTTAAGCGCTGATCACTAGCGCCAAAGTCAGATACACGCGCACTCCTGAGGTGGAAGTCGGGAGCTTTTAAAAACTGCTATTTTTGAAATTGTCACTTGTATATTTTGCTGCTTTTAAACTCACAGCGCGCTAGCAAAGCGCCAGGGCACTCACCTTCACAAAGAGCACAGCGAGTAGCGGAACAAACGCTGACTCGTAGCCCACGAATTCCCTGACAAAACGCCAACTCGGCGAGGACTGAGGCCACGCCCCCTGAAGGCCACGCCCCCGTTGCCTCCTACATCATGTGTTGCCACCGGAAGCGCAGCGGACGAGCGCAGCGGGAGCGCCTAAGGCAAGCCCGTCTGCGCCCGTCCGCGCTCGGTCGGGCTCAGGGCCAGAACCCATGCCGGTACACGCTCCCACTAGGGTAATATACTCGCGTCGAGACCTGCTTAGTCTCAGACCCACCAACTACAGCACCTGCAAATATGTTCATGACCTAGACGGACTATTTACTAGCTGTACACTCTGCCACCCAGCCCAGATACAACTATCCATTCCACCCGTCCCACACCCGGGCCTTAAACTCGCCTCACTGAACTGCAGGTCACTCCCTATGCATGCTCTGCTCATTAACCACCTAATAGAAGACCACAAACTGGACATTCTGCTCCTTACGGAAACATGGCTCACCGACCACTCGGACTCGGACGTAGTCTTAGCCCTCCCCCCGGGCTTCAATATCCAGTCCCAACCCCGTCCATCTGGCAGAGGAGGCGGACTGGCCATCCTCTACCGGGATCATTTGTCCTGTAGAACCAAAGATGCCCACATCTTGGACTCTGAAAGCCTTCATTTCATCATCCAGCTAGCGCCGACTAGTACGCTATCAGGCCTCCTAGTATATCGCCCCCCTGGCCATTTTGGCCCGTTTGCGAGCGCTCTCCTAGAATCAATAGCATTGTTGGCCCATTCCACCTCCAATTTCTCTACACTAGGAGACCTCAACATCCATTTCGACGACCCCCTGGACACAGGGGCAGCCGATTTGATCTCAGACCTGGCGGCCTATGGCCTCCAACTTACCAACTCTGGAGCCACTCACATTAAGGGCCATCTACTAGACCCCGTGTTCACCAATATCCATTCCCTACAAGCCAAAGAGTCCCTCCCCCTCCCGTGGACGGACCATTTTCTGGTCCCTTTCCACTTACCAGGGGCATTCAGGAAACCCCACAAGCCCGCCGCCTACACCAGGGACAGAGCATGGTCCAGACTCTCTGCCGAGGACTGGGCCAAAGCTCTGGACTCTACAACCCCTAGTCCTTCGGATGACCCTGTCACCGCGGACAGAAAGTTCAGGGAATGGATCTCCACCTCCCTCGACGCTATCCTCCCCATAAAAACCTGTGAGGATAAAAACGGGAAAATAGGATCAGCCCCATGGTACAGCCCGGAGCTCAGAACTCTCCGCAAAGAGTGCAAAAAAGCGGAGCGACTATGGAGAAAGGACTGGCTTCATGCCAGCAAGGACGCCTACCGTAGGTCGGTGAGATCCTATAAATCCACCCTGAAGATCACTAAAGCCGCCTACTACGACACCAGAATAAAAAATTCCACCAACTCGGCGAGAGAATCATACCTCATCGCCAAAGAACTTCTGAAAATACCGGCGCCCCCCTCTTCCAACATATCTCTGCCAGACAGAAGCGATGAATTGGCAACCTACTTTGACTCCAAAATCGCCCGTATCCTAGTCTCCCTCCCTTCTCCCAGTCTGCCTAATCACACAGACTATGACGCACCTACCAAATATACAGGTAACATACTGCACCCACAATTGACCGCCTTTAGGGCAGTATCTTTGGACGAAGTAGGATCAGCCCTGGCCAAGATGAAAAGCGGCTCTCCCCTTGACCCCGCACCCATCAGATTCCTGAAAACAGTTGTCCCTACCATCCTGCCCACCATCACGGAACTGATTTGGCTTTGTCCCTACAAGCTGGAAGAGTGCTGTAGTTAAGGTTCTTCTTAAAAAGCCTCAACTGGACCCCTCCGACCTGGCCAATTATCGGCCAATCTCGCTTCTTCCTAGCATCAGCAAAATAGCCGAGAAACTGGTAAATGCCCAACTGTCCCAGTTTCTTGAATCAAACAACCTTCTGCGTCGGTCCCAAACTGGGTTCCGCCCGGGCCACGGTACAGACACCGCCCTCCTCGCCGTCATCGAGGAGGCAAGGTGCATTTTGGATTTAGGAGGGTCAGTGGCAGTGATCCTCCTGGACCTCAGTGCAGCCTTTGACACGGTGAACCACCGTGTCCTACTCCACCGGCTGGCCGTGGCGGGACTCGCGGACACCGCGCTCGCGTGGATAGAATCTTTTCTATCAGGTCGCTCTTTCCAGGTATGGGACGGCAATTCCCGCTCAGCCCCTCTCCCCCTCACTAGCGGAGTTCCCCAGGGGTCGTCGCTAAGCCCTACTTTGTTTAACGCTTACATGGACCCTCTCGAGGATGTCGTCACCCCTTTCGGAATCAAGATAGTGAGCTACGCGGACGACACGCAACTGGTCGTCTCACTCTCTCATCTTGACAAACACCCAGACAATCTGCTGAACTGCCTCCAGGAAATCCATCACTGGATGTGCGAGTCATCACTGAAGCTCAACGGATCGAAAACCGAAGTCATGCTCATGGGCAAGAAATGGACCAACATCCCCCCATCGGTCTGGCCAGACGTTTTCGGTGAGGTGCCAACTCCAAAACAAGAAATCAAGACCTTGGGAGTCTGGCTTGAACCGGAGCTGTCTATGAAGACCCAGGCAGCCAAAACTGCAGGCACCTGCTTCGGACTCATGCGCTCCATCCGCAAGATCCTCCCACTTCTCCCGCCCCTATCAAGGAAACTCTTGATTCAAGGCTTGATCCTTGCTCGGCTAGACTATAGCAACGCGGTCTATCTTGGAGCCCCTGAATCTACCCTGGCTAAACTCCAGCGAACTCAAAACGCGGCAGCCCGGCTCCTTACGGGCCTCCCCTCCAGAGCCTCGGCCAGACCAGCGCTCAAGGCCCTACACTGGCTTCCAGTGCGTCAGATGGTAGAATTCAAGTCGTTGTGTACCGCCCACAAACTTATCAATGGTTTTGGCCCTTCCATCCTGAGAGATATGGTCACCCCTTACAAGGCCCCCAGAATTCTGCGCTCGGACAACGAACGTTTGGCCAATGTCCCGAGATTCAGGAAGGCACGTACCGGTGGTAGACGCTTTGCAGTAAAAGCGTCCTCAGGATGGAACTCACTCCCCCGATGCCTGCGGCTGGAACCCTGCCACCTCCTCTTCCGAAAAAAATTGAAAACTCTGCTTTTCCCCAAATAAGCTCCCCTTCCCCCCCCTGGTCCCAACATGTATCATAGCGCGGGGATGCCTCCGGGTCACCAGGCGCTTTATAAATCGCTAAATAATAAATAATAAATAAAATGTATACATACTCCTAGCCCCGACGTGACCCACTGCGCGAGGCTCCAGCAGTCACTGCTGCTGGGCTTCGGGTGAACCTGCTTGGGTTCTGAAGCGGTTCCCAAGCCTGGTACGGACGGGCTCATGATCGCTGTGAAGCTTGGGGGTGAGTGTGCGACGAAGGAATTCCTTGACACACACACACTAGTGGTCTCCGACCCCTTCCCCAGTGACGCAAGAGATGGTGTCCCCTGCGGAGTGTCGGACTCCCCAGACTGGCCCTGCACACACTCTTGGATGTCAGGAAGGAGAACACAGCAAGAGCCTCCCAGGACGACACTCAGACAACACGGGCAAGTGGGCATGAGGCAGAAGGGAGGCATCTCAGCACATGGCGTCAAAACGCACAAGAAGAACATGCTCGTTTTCATCATGAGTCAAACTCTCCCCATGAGGAACCAGCGGCCAGATTCATCAAGCTTAATTGCACTCGCAAAGGGACAGATTCTGAGAATCTGGCCCTTTGCGAGTGCAATTTTTGCATTTGGGATTCATCATCCCAAATGCAAAATTCGCTATTAAAGAATTCGCACATTTGCGAGGAATTGCATTTAAGGAATCCCTATTTACCGCGAGGTCAAAACTCGTGGTAAATAGCAAAAACTTAGAAAAATTCATTTAAATGCATTTTTCTAAGTTGCATGTTACACGCACACATGTCCTTTGGACATGTGTGGGCGCAACACCAATGTAGATTACATTTCAGGGGTGCTACAGGGTGTCCTTTGGACACCCCTGGTGCCCTTGAAATCGCTTCCTTATTTGCGATTAGCTAATAAGGAATCAGTGGGAATCGTAAATTCAATTGCGATTCCTACATGAATCCCGTTTTGCGAGTCCTTAATAGCGAATCCTTAAAATTCGCTATTAAGGACTCGCAATTCCTTACCTTGATGAATCTGGCCGCAGGTCTCAAACGTCACTTTTAAGAGGCGAGTTAGGGCCGTATGTAGGAAGCCTAATTGCGCTCGCAAATGCTGAAATTCGCAGAATTTCAGCATTTGCGATCGCAATCAGGGCAGTGTGCTATGTAGCACACAAAAACCCACATGCAAAATAAAGAATTGCAAAATTAGCGATTCCTTATTTTGCAATTGCATTTAAAGAATCGCAAATTGCGATTCCTTAAATGCAAGGTAGGAAGCACCCAAGTTGTGCAAATTTTGGCTTAAGGAATCACAAAATACCATCAACTTCAGGTTGGTGGTAATTTGCGATTTCTATGAAAAATGCACTTTTTGGCATTTTTCAAAGTGCCATGTGGGTCACATACATGCCTTTAGGGCATGTATGTGGGCCACATGTGCACACATGTTAATTTCAGGGGTGCAAAAGGGTGTCCTATTTACACCCTTGCAACCCTGAAATTGCATTTTCAATGTGCGATTCTCTAATTGAGAATCGCAAATTGAGAATGTCTTCCAATTCATTCCTACGGGCCTTCTAGCCAATAGGAATGAATTAGAAGGTGTGGCAGATGTATCAAGCGTTTTTTTTGTCGCAAACGCTGCGATTCGCAAAATAGCAGCGTTTGCGACAAAAAAACGGGAAATGCGATGTATGAAGAAAATCGCATCGCAAAATTAAGGAATCGCAAAATTTGCGATTCCTTAATATTGCGCTAGCATTTAAGGAATCGCAAAAAGCGATTCCTTAAATACTATGTATAAAGCATTTTTTTTTGTGAATTTAGGCTAAGAAATCGCAAATTACCACCATCTTGTAGTTGGTGGTAATTTGCGAATTTTTTTACAAATGCACTTTTTGGCATTTGTAAAGGTGCCATGTGGCGCTCATACATGCTCTTAGGGCATGTATGTGCGCCATATGCGCACACATGTAAATCTCAGGGGTGCAGCAGGGTGTCCTTGCACCCTTGAAATAATTCTCAATTTGCGATTAGCAAATTGCGAATCGCAAATTGAGAACACCTTCCCATTCCTTCCTATGGGCCTCCTGGCCCATAGAAATGAATGAGAAATGATTCCTTAATTGCGATTAGCAATTTGCTAATCGCTATTAAGGAATTTTAAGAAATCGTAAAAAAATAGCGAATTTCTACATATATCCCAATTTGCAATTCCCAAATCGCGATTTCTTAAAAATCGCTATTTGGGAATCGCAAATGATGGTGATACATCTGCCCCGGTATTCCTTATTTACGAATCTCAATTTGCGATTTGCAAAAAAGGAATAATTGAGATTCGCAAAAAAAATTGCTAATCCTACCTAGATTTCATTTTGCGATTCTCTAATTGCGATTCCCAAAAAATCGCAATTTGAGAATCGCAAAACAGAAATTACCTACATATGGCCCTTAGTCCTTACTCGCAATTCCTTTGTGCGACTGGCGCACTGTTCCTAAGGACAGGTCTCTTGAGGCCCGCTTGAGCGGTGTTACTCTACGTGTCAATGGGCCAATGTCTTTAGCTTGTACCAAGAGTTTCTTTGCACTCTTCCTTCCCACATGTCTCACTAGAGGACTCTCTGAGTCACGGTACTCTACCCTCAATGGGCCAATGTCTTTAACTTGTAGCCCAGAGATTCTTCCAATAACCGCTTACCTGAAGATGCCTCGTTAATGTAAAATGAATAGTATCGCTAGAGGATGGCTGGGGTCATCCACTTGTACTGAAGGTGTCACAGAAGCAGCAATCCAACGCCAGCTGCTTGGGTTTCTCTGGAGGTTTCACCTGGACATTACCACAGCTCTAAACCTCACATCGACTCTGATGGAGCCATGTTTGAATGAAACCAGAGGCGGCTGATGGCCAGGTTCCATGGTTTGGCCGTGGCCCCTGGCATCAGATTCTTATATTCTATTAATTGTAGGGCTGACTCGCATTCTCACCCAAGAGTAAAGAGTTTTCAGAGAGACCGAAACAAACACTAACATTCTTCAAGTGAAATTCTTGACATACACATGTTACGCTTTGCAGATACCCTGGAAGAATAATTGGGTTTTAGTCTCAAGGGGTTGACAAGTCCAGCCGCAGTGAATGGAAGACATGGAGATGCCAATAGGCCTACCCTGAGCCCCCAAAACTTTAGGGTGGTGAGCACCCACAGGGCTATAAAGGAAGCACCTGGTCGTCTATGCACAGGGCACAATTAGGTGACGTCATAAGGCGCCCAGAGACTGTGATAAAAAGAATAGACCATACCTGTGGTTCTATGTACCATGCGCTTGGAATGCTCTGATGGCTTCCTGTGCTTTTCCCCGTCAGACGGTACGCCGACCAGATGGGTATGCGGTTGGATGTATCGTAAAGAGTCGCAAAGCAAGCAATGGAAGACTCTGGGGAAATTTTCCATCGCTGGCAGAGCTTGACACGGTGTCCAAGTGGAATTCCAGAAGGTGCTGTCTTCTTATAGAGAAACTCATCACAACGATTTGTGAAATCGGTGACTAATTCAGCACTAAGAGACCGAGCCCAAGCAAGGATGAGGGTCAAAAGCACCCAAGACTCCATGGCGAACCGTGCTGGTAAGTGGGATAGTTTGATCCTCTTCGCTCTCTCTCTTTCTTTACATTTATATACATGGCTGTCAAAGTGCATCGTCAGCTGAGTGTGCAAGAGGCTGGGTGTGCCTTCCTCGGAATCCACTCTTGATAACACCCCTTGCAGATGGCATCGCTGAAAAGAAGAACTTACTGGCCCCATTCCAAGTTCCTGCTTCCTTCATTCCCTGTTGACTCTAGAGGTTTGGTTGATTTGACACCCCTGCCCAGTTATTGATTCGCCCCTCGTGTGGGGTTTGGGCAGTGCCTCTTGTAACACATCCACCCTGGTGCCAACGTGCTGATCTTTTCTTGCTGTGCTGGGAGCTGCCTTGAAACAGTGGCCGGAAAGGGTTTTAGGGTGGTGAACCTTCTCACTGGCTCTGCCTTCTGTCCATAGCTCCCATTTTTGAGTCTTTGCCTGTATGTATGGTGGTATTGGTGAATGTGGCGGTGGTGGTGGTGGTACTGGTGGTGGTATTGGTGGTGGTACTGGTGGTGGTATTGGTGGTGGTACTGGTGGTGGTGGTACTGGTGGTGGTACTGGTGGTGGTGGTACAGGTGGTGGTGGTACTGGTGGTGGTATTGGTGGTGGTGGTACCGGTGGTGGTACTGTTGGTGGTACTGATGGTCCTGGTGGTGGTGGTGGTACTGGTGGTGGTATTGGTGGTGGTACTGGTGGTATTGGTACTGGTGGTGGTACTAATGGGGGTACTGGTGGTGGTGGTACTGGTGGTGGTACTGTTGGTAGTACTGGTGGTGGTGGTGGTACTGGTGGTGGTATTGGTGCTGGTACTGGTGGTAGTGGTACTGGTGGTGGTACTAATGGTGGTACTGGTGGTGGTGGTACTGGTAGTTGTGTATGATTTGGTATTTCCAAACTGAGAATCTGGTTGACTGACTTGCAACAGAGCGCTGTGCAGGGGGCGATCAGTGCTGGAGCCGCCAGCATGTATCTGCAGGCCCGCTTCCTTGGGTCCTTAGACCAGGTACTGTTTTTGCAGTGACCTCCTTTTATTGGCCTCTAATGAACATATATCCCTGTTCAATGGGTCCAGGAGTGACTGTCACCAGCTAGGGTTTCAAAGATGGCTGCCTCTGTGGGCTGTGCTTAGAGAAAGCCCTTCTAATTCGCTGTCGACGTCAGAAGGAGCTGCTCGGATGTCTAACCAGGGCCAAGGTTTTGAGTCTCCTTGTGAGTGCACAGGTGATGGTGCTACTTAGTGAGTTCATAACTCTAGGGGTGCTTAGATTTATTGGGCATTTAGCATTTGGACCCTGAGGGTGCACTAGGAAATCAGGAATTACCAGGGAGTACTGCACTCGATTCCACTGCAATTCACATTTTTTTCTCCAGTGATTCACCTGGGACCACATAGGTAATGTAGAACTTGAAGCTCCAATGGGGCCAGTAGCACCTGTTGATTTAAAGCCCAACTCCCAATCATGGCTGTTGGACATGTTCCTCTACATCCAGGGTATTCCAGATCTTTGTCCTCTTTTGCTGAACCTGTTTCCGTTGACCACAGGTCTCTGTACATGGTAGTTAGACTGATCAGTCTTCTGGTACAGTGCTTCTGACCTCCCTTTGCTCTTCCCATGTTAAAATTGGTGGACACCTGGGTCAATATTGTAGAAGCGCCCGGGAGTGCAACGGGATTTGGCGTGCCCTTTGCGCGCTCCCGTGTCACTTTGGTATTACTTGTGCGTCCCCTTTCTGTAATATTGAAAGACCTGGCATGCATGCAGCGCATCCGTAAGGGGGCGTTCCAACATTTGCATTACAGACGCGGGCGCAGAGGCAAAGAAGCTCTCAGGAGGTGCACTAACAATGCTCCACCTAAAAGGTGGCGCGATGTCACTGTGCCCCCTGATCGCAGCCCTCTGGAGGGGCGAAAACGGGTTATATGGCCCCCAGACATCCCCTTACAGACGGGTGCAGTCACTCACTGCACCCGCCTGCAAGGGGATCTCTAATCTCCTTTAAAAGTGCAGGCGGGTTGCCGTCTGCCCTATAAAAACATCGAGAGGCTTCAAAGCAGCCGCTCTGTTTTCACATGAATGCGCTGCCCCCAGGGCAACTTGAGTTCACGGCTGCCCTAGGGGCAAAACATTCCAATTATAGAATGCACTTTACCTGTTTGCGCTCGGTGCACCTATTGTAAGGTGCGTCAGGTACAAACAGGCAAAGTGCGCCCTTTACATAATAGGGCCCCTGATTGGCACCATTAATTTACTTGTAAGTCCCTAGTATATGGTAATTGGGGTATATTTACTAGGAAATTACGCCACAAGAACGTCACTTACAATGATGTTCCTGTGGCGCAATACCCTGCTCCATATTTACAAGGTCGCATTAAGCCACTTAACATGGTTTAACGCCACCGTGTAAATATGCCCCTTCCCGCAGCAGTCCACTGCGGCAAAGGGGCAGGCAATGGGTGTTGCTGTGGGCATTCCACTGCAACCCCCACTGCTTTTTAACATGCCCCCTATTTACAAGGGTGGCGTAAATATGGAGCAGCACCAAAAATAAGACGAGGGAAAACCTGGTCTTAAACAGGTGCAACAAGGGGAAAGGATTAATTTTTCCTCAGTTTTGCTGTTCCTGTGTGTGCTCAGCACACATAAAAAGAGCAAATCGCCATTAGAGATTGTTTATGTGCAGGAAGGTGTCCCTTCCTGCACTTAAACAATCATTAAAAAATGACTTTTTGCAACTTCTATACGTGCTGCATTCTGAAGCACAAATAGAAGTTACAAATCGCCATTATTGATTATTTATGTGAATATTTATGTGAATATTTATATTTATTATTTATGTGAACATATATCCTGAAAATAGGAGACGATAGTTAGATACGTACAGCTAGGAAATAAGAGTTAGTGGAACACCTCACCAAGTTTCTACACATCCCGCTTCCACTTCGCCAGAGGGGAGTCCGTTTCTCCAGCCGAATCAGGATTCTCTGCTCCACCCTCACAGCTACACGTCTGTACTGTGATGAACTACCAGTGGTCGAGACCCAAACACCCCCTTAAGTACAAGTGGAAAACTTGGTCGAAGCTTCTAGCAAGCCTCACCCCCTGTTCCCAACAGATTCCATACCACTCCGCTCCAAGGTCACAGCTTCAGCTAGCTAGGCATCTGTTATGACTTCGAGGCAGAGTGAGCACATTCCTCTGACAAGAACCTGTTCCTACTAGTATAGGAAGTGCGAAAAACAAGTGAGAAGTAAAACATGACTCCTCACCCAGAAAGGCTTAGAAGATGGCGACAGCTTAGAAAATACAGCCGCTCAAGCATAGACCACTATTCCCGCAAAGAGCCCGAATTAGTATGCAAGATGGCATTCGATTATGCCAAAGCCAATAGGTAAACCCTGCCTTTAAGCAAGATATAGTCAGACATAGAAAGAACATTATCGAGTCCTATTTTACAGCTAATCTATATTATGCGGGCCTGCATAGCACTGTATTAGAGCTAAATATACTGAGATGGTAGTGCGCAATGGTCATAGTCGAGGCAATTATCCATAAAAATGGCTCAATCACTCTCTCTCTCTGCCTCCCTCTGTCTCACTCACTCTGTCTGTCTCCCTCTCTCTCTCTCTCTGTCTCCCTCTCTCCGTCTCCCTCCCTCTCTCTCCCTCTGTCTCCTTCCCTCTTGTCTGTCTCTGTCTGTCTCCCTCTTGTCTGTCTCCCTCCCTCTGTCTCCCTCCCTCTTTCTGTCTCCCTCTATCTGTCGCCCTCTGTCTCCCTCTCTCTGTCTCTGTGCCTATGTCTCCATCCCTCTGTCTCCCTCTCTCTCACTCTGTATCCCTCTCTCTGTCTGCCTCTCTGTCTGCCTCCCTCCCTCTGTCTCCCTCTTTCTGTCTGTCTCCCTCTGTCTCCCTCTCCCTCCCTGTGTCTACCCCAGACTCCCTCTCTCTGTCTCCCTATCTCTCTGTCTCCCTCTCTGTCTGCCTCCCTCCCTCTGTCTCCCTCCTTCTGTCTGTCTCCCTCTATCTCCCTCTCCCTCCCTGTGTCTACCCCAGACTCCCTCTCTCTGTCTCCCTCTCTCTCTGTCTCCCACAGTTTCCCTCCTTCTGTCTGTCTCCCTTCCTCTGTCTATCTCCCTCCCTCTGTCTCCCTCTATCTGTCTCCCTCCCTCCCTCTGTCTGTCTCCCTCCCTCTGACACCTCCTCCCTCTGTCTGTCTCCCTCTGTCTCCCTCTCTGTCTCCCTCTCTGTCTCCCTCTGTCTCTTTCCCTCTGTCTCCGTCCATCTGTCTACTTACCTCTGACTCCCTCCCTGTAGGAGAGTGCGGTCTGCTTCCTATGGTTACCCCCACTTTTTGCTGTGTTTCACTGGTTTTCCGACTTTAGTATGGCCGTGGCCCTGCTAATCCGGACCACAGCCTAGCTAGACATCCTGCATTTTTGCACTGCACCTACTTCCCGAAGTCTCCTGAAGTTGTGCATTGGGGTATTTGCACCGAAGCTCAGAGGCCTACACTCCATGAGTGTTCCGTGGGCCCTCTTTGTGCATTTCCGCTCGAGGCTCCTTCGCAATATCTAGTCCGTTGGCTAGTGGGTCCCCACGAAGGACAATCTTAGATTCCTTGAGCTTTTCTGGTTCCTCCAGACGTGCTCTCCCTCCTCTCTGAAGGAGGAGTCCCTCTGACCTTGCTGGTCTGAACCGAAGCCAATCTTGTCATGCGTGGGTTGCTGTTGCCAAGGCTTGTTGGATCCAATCTGGATTCTGACACTGCAGCACTCGACATCCTTTGTGGGACAGGTGGAATCCAGCTCCTGGTCATCGTTGACGCCTCCTGGTCCTCGTGGCTGAAGAGTCAAGCTTCACCTCTTTCACCTGAAATCACCCAACATCGACTGGCATCTTCCTGTCTCCATCCTGGTCACTGGCTAGTGACCCAGACTCTGTCCCCTTTGCTTTCAGGTTCTTCACATCTCCGATCCACTCTTGGATACACCCGGACACTTTTCCTCTGGTCGCCTGCAGCATTTCTTCGAAGCTCTCCACTGGAATCGATGACGAAACCCGACAGCAAAAGACACCTATAGTGCAGTGTTAAACTGCCATTTCAACCTTGTGAAAGAAACCTTTTGTCAGACCTAAACCTTTCTTTCTTATTAGTCATCTCCTCGGCCCTACTCGGGCTTGCCCGTTGAGTGAAGGGAGTTAGTGCTGACGGGAGCGACCGGGGGCACTTCCGGGTGAGACAGGAAAGGAGGGTGACGGTCAAGCGGCTGAATCCTCTATAAATCAATACCTGGCAAGACGCGCAGCAGATGCACGAAGCAGGCGCGCCGCTGGCTCGCCGAAGGCAAGCCTGTCTGCGCCCGTCCGCGCCTGTCCGTCGCCAGAAGCCAGGACCCCTGGCGGTTTGTCCTCAGATACTTTAAAAGCAGTAAGTCCAGGGTGCTTCTATACGCAAGATAAACTGCTTAGGATCAGACAGGACCCCTGTGGGCTCATGGCATACTCTGTCGGCCTACCTGAAGACCCCTTTTCGTGCAAAACCTGTAGATATCAGACCATTATTTTCCCCAATTCAAAATCTATACCTAAATCATTTGCTACAGGTGTAAGCCCCGGTATGAGCTCCGGACCGCTCAGGGATACCCTCCATGGCTGTGCCCTAAACCCCAAAAACACAGTTGATGGACAGAATGCAGAACAATGTCTTACAGTCACCCCAGTACAGAGATCTGGGCCTAAATCCATCGTTTATTTGCACTCCACACCACCCTAGGTCAGACAATGGCTATATGCAAATCAGCCTTGACCCTGTGCCCCATGGGAACAGTCCAGCCTGAACTACCAAGCCATGTCTTTCCCAGACCGGAATCAAGCATCCAAGGACCGGTTTCTGGCTATCAGCCTTCTTCAGCCTGGATAGCTTGACTCCAGTGATGTGGAGAGCCTGGCACTCACGTCTGAGCATACCTAGCCCACTCGGGGTGAAAATTGCAAAAAACACAGTTGATGGACAGAATGCAGAACAATGTCTTACATTCACCCCAGTACAGCCCTAAACCCACCCAATATTACAAGCTGGAACTGCCTCCTAGCTAATGTTAGATCCCTCCCCAAGCATGTCACCAACATATGGGATCTCTTCACTGATAAAAATCCGGACATTGGGTTCCTTGCGGAGACTTGGATTAAATCCTCCTCTAGCCCGACTATTGCTCTGGCTCTACCGATGGATACCGCATCCAAAGACTTGATAGGACAGGACGCTGGTGGTGGAATAGCCTTAATTTACAAGGAATCTATATCCGTCTCTATTCTAGACCAGCTATGCACTGACCTATACGAATGCCTCATCTTTAGTCTTGACCTTCACCCCCAACGTAGCTGGAAAGGGGCTCTTGTGTATAGACCCCCGGGCCCGCTACAAGGTTTTAACAGCCTATTGCTAGAATGTATTTCTCCTCATGTTATTGCCACCCGTAATTTCCTGCTGTTAGGGGACTTTAACATTCATAGTGATGATACCCTTAACCATGATGCTACGGTATGCCTAAAAGACCTGACCTCTTCTGGACTCTTAAAAATCAATAACAAACCCACTCATGTAGCTGGCCACACCTTGGATCTCATACTATCCAACTCCCAGAATATCCTATGTGGGGAAACACACCCTTTGATCTCGTCTGACCACTCTCTAGTTAACTTTCGTCTGATGAGTCTAAATACCCCTCCACACCTCACGCTAATCGATGGTATAGACCTTGCCATAAATTAAGGCCTGACCACCTCTTGTCCCCTTTTCTTTCCTGGGACAACGACACTGACAATTGTGTCTGAGCCCCACCCTTTTTAACATTTATGTTACCCCCCTGGCTAAATTCATGAGGTCCTTAGGGTTTAATCCTATTTCATACGCAGATGGCACCCAGCTTCTTCTCCCATTTGACAAAAACAGACCAGATATACAGCTAATTTTCTCCGAAGGCCTAAAGGCTATTGCTGCCTGGAGGCGGGTTAATTTCCTTCAATTAAATGCTGAAAAATCAGAAATCATGCTCTTTGGAGGAGCAGCTACATGCTGGTCACCCAACTGGTGGCCTGAGGAGCTGGAAAATGCCCCGTCCCCCAAGAAAGTGGTCAAGAACCTAGGCATCAGGATTGATCAAAACCCAACTCTTGACGCTCATGCAAACACCACTGCTGGCTCTTGCTTCTACATTCTTAGTCTACTTAGAAGGATCTTCCCCCATCTACCATCTTCCACCAAAAAAACATTAATGCAAGCCTTGGTACTAAGTGGACTAGATTATAATAGCGCACTGTTATTTTCGGCAAACAAAGGCTCCCTTAATAAGCTATAACTGGTGCCGAACACGGCCGCCCGTCTCGTAGCTGACGCCCTATCTAGAACACCCTCTGTTTCGCTTCTCAATAAACTCCATTGGCTCCCTGTGAGAAAGGGGGTATAATTCAAAATAGGCTGCACCATCTATAAAGCCCTCGATAGACTAGGTCCTTCCTATCTCTCTAACAAACAAGCAATATAACCCCTTCACGTACGCTTAGATCAGGCTCTAAACTTTTATTATGCACCCCTAGAAATAAAAAGGCGCGCCACATAGGCAAAGCTTTCTCTTATCTTGCCCCGGCCTTCTGGAATGAGCTACCTCTCCAGCTTCGTAACTGTCAGAACCATTCCCAGTTCAGGAAGCTTCTGAAAACTCACCTTTTCTGAGCTCTTTGCTCTGGCTGTAATCTACCGTTCTAAGCGCAGAGATACTCCTTGGGGTAATTCAGCACTATACAAATTAATACATTTCAAACTAGCCTCTAAAGGCTTACAGTGCAGAGTACATTGTATTAAAAAAAGTAGGACTTGTGTGTTAATGTTTTACATGTCCTGGTAGTGAAAATCTTCCAAAGTTGTTTGTTTTTCACTACTGTTACTCACATTGGCTACCACTGGGTTACCTTATTACTTTTAAAAAGTGCTACATTTGGATTGCGAGCAGGTATATATGTCATGTTTACACTGAATGAATTCTAATTTAAAATCCACTGTAATAGCAAAAAGGGATTTTAAGTCACAATTCTCAAAATGCTAATTTCAGAAGGATGGCATTTTCTTCACCCAACCCAACCATTGGTGCGTTATGCCAGTATCCTTGGGCACACGAATGGCTTCTCCCAGACAGTGACATAAAGGAGACTAGGTGTAGCAGGATGAGCCACCCTGCTAGGTTGGCAGGGGGCAGAGCTGAGCCCTGCCTTATTTTACACTTCAAAGTGGCTGTCTCCAGGCACACAAAGGAACCTGGTAATAGCGTTTTTCCACCCCAGACTTCTGGGAGGTTTGACAGAGGCAGGGAGGAACTTTTAGACCAGATGTTGGGGCAGGACAGGGTGTCACCAGATGTAAGAACAACGCTTCAACAAACCTTCACTATACTCCTGGACCAGTGTAAGACCAGTGTAAGACTGCAGAGGGACTGCCTTGCCACCAGCGGACTGCTTTACCAATACCAAAAGGACTGTCTTGCTGCTTGAAGGAAAACTGGAACATCTCTTTGAACCCAGGACCATTTAAATGACTCCAATGGCTATTTGGCTGATCTTCTGTGTGGGCTAAAGGGGCATAACAATCTCCTGAGGGCTTGAACCCTGCTGCTGGCCTCTGCTGGAATGAGTTCCAACCCCCAAGTGTAACCCCCCTGACCTGGATCCTTGCTAGTGGTGTTGCTAGTACTTCTCCAAAAGTTGGCACTTTGAAAATTTTTCTACAAAACCTTCCTGAAGAACCGAATGAAGACTGGGACTTACCTGCCAGTTTGACAGGATTTGGGGTAGCTCCTGCTACGTTCTTCTCTGCAGCAGCAAATCCTGTTCAGCTGGACCTCTCAGCGAAGGCATCCATCCTTGCAGAGCTCTCTTTGGCTATAGCCTGCAGCTTTGTCCCCCTGCAAATTTTCAACTTCCAAAAAGTTGTCAGAGTCCAATGGCTAAAATCTTCCTTGGATGGATAACACCCAGCTCCCCATTGACGATGATGGCCTCTTCGGCCTGGAAATCAGGTTTGTTCCACTCTAAGGTTTTTCCCACCAGCATCACGGAGAATATGACCAGCAGCCTCCGATGTCAACAACTCATCCTCATCACAGCCTGCTACCTTATACCACTGAACTCTACCTTCTCCAAAACTTTTCTTCAAAAGGTTTCTAAGTCAGAAGGTTAGCCGAGACCCAGCCAAGTCACCTCTTGTATTAGGAGTGGTTGGAATTCAGAGAGTTTGATTCTGTGGAATCACGAAGAATTACATCAAATTCCTCCAGATTCCATGGAATTCTGCTACGAGGTGGAATGGGCATTTGGCACTAGTTTCTTAGCAAAAAATGCACCCTTGCATCCAAAAATGGATGAAAAGATGCATTTTATCCCAAGAAAATAGCACGGCTACTGGTTTCTAAACACAGCGGGAAGAGGGAGCAGTCCCTCTACATATATCTGTGGAAGAGGTGTGGCGCAGCAGCCAGACTGCCTGACTCTGGACCACGAGGTTTACGGTTCGATCACCGGTGGCAGGTTAGCCCAGCACCATGTTACTTTGGGCAATAGCTCGCTTAATCTTCCCAATGGCTCCCAGCGCCGGGACACCTCTCCGGAGGTAGCTGTGCGCTTTACAATAGCTGGTATTTCATTTAATTTCAAATAAACTACTGCATATCACTCTGCGCCCTTACATGCTCCGCTGTGATTAAAACTCTTAATCCCTGCAGAGTATGTAAGGGCGCTGAGGGGTATGCACTTGGGACCCCATTCATAAATAACCTCCGCTCTCGTTGTGGAGGCTCCACTGGGATGTCAGAGCCGCTGCATTTGTGGTTGAACATCCACCAGGGGCGGCTCCTCCACTAAGCCGGAGGAGCGTCGCCCCACCGCTCTGTGAGCTGTAGTGAAAGGAAAAGAAAAACGATAATAACCAGCATTATTATCATTTTAGTGTTCTGTTTCCTGGTGTGGGCGGGGCCAGGAGGAGTAGTGGTTGCTCATTCTAAAGTGCACCTAACTGTTCGACCGGGCCGACCATAACATTCATGCGCACTTTGATTATTCTGCGTCAAGGCTGCATTACAGCCTGAGAGCAGAATATGCCCAGGCCCCCATTTCCGTCTGAGCAACGAACCACGTCACTCAGACCAATCACAATGCTGCGTGGCAGCATTGTGGTTGGCTAGGGGAGTCAGGAGCCTGGGTGGTTCCCGCTTCCCAGGACCGAAAGGCAGCGGCCGGCAGGGTGACCGGCCTGAAGGTAAGTGATTTATTTTGTATTATATTGATTTACACCCCCACCCCGCCACCCACGGTACATAGCGGCTGCCCCTGATCCCGCGATGCCAATTCTCATTGTGGAGATTCCGCCATGAGTGCAGCTCTTTTGCCACAAGTGCGGAGGCTCTCTGTAATTCAGACCCTTGTTTCTAAACATGTCGGGAAAAGGGAGCAGTCCCTCTTGTGCTGGAGACATCCCCTTTGGAGTGTAAAATGGGCAGGGAACAGCTCCGCAGCAAAAGGAAGAAGTTCCTCTTTGTTTAAAACCCACTGCATAATTTAAAGTAGTTAATCAGTAATTCTGCATTACAAGAGTAACACAGAACTAACAGATTCCTCTGATTCCACTGGTAGAATTAAACAATTCCCCTAGGCCTACCGTGTATCAGACCCACGCTCCAACGTGGTCGACCTTAATGTTTGTCTTTCACCCGGTCTTACATCACCAGATATCTGCAGTTCGCGCTTTGATATTTTAGGTGCTAGATTTAAAAAAAATATATATATTTATAACTCCAGTTCCACAGATTGGATTTAATTTATTTTGGTGCCATTTCATTCGATAAAATTGTAACAATTTTCCTAAATTGGTGTGGGATTGCTCTTGTGTTGAGTTTGTATGTGTACTGCATAAATCCTTTACACTGTACCTCTAAGTTAAGCCTGATGGCTTTGTGCAAAGATAACAGAGTGTTAAGCACAGGTTAATTTAGTGACTTTTGTGGTTCACCCTGACAAGGATTGTTGTTGTTGCCTGAGTCGGGTTGCCACCTCCCTCAACAAATAACCCAATATCTTACAGCTGTCATAAGGTAAATACATCCTTGTTTGAATTTAGGAAACTGGGTGTGCGCTTCCATTGAATTTAGTCCTGATAACATTCCACGCAGTTTGCATCGCTGAAATGTAAATATCACTGCCATACTGCAATCATTGTTTGCTTCTGTCAATTCAAGTTGTTTATTCCGTTTAAAAGCACAGACGGGTGCAGTTTTCATGAATATTTCTAGAATGTTCTCAGAACTGCTTAATTTGTGTTTACCTTCAATTAAATTTAAGTTTTTAGAGCAGTGTTTACAGATAAAAGGGCTGACACTGTAAGCTGTTCGGCCAGCATTTGCAGTGCTTAATTTGTAAAAGAATGAATTTCGGTGCTCTTTGAGCCCATTTTTCAGTTTTTCTCTTCTTTCTTCTTTCCTTCGCTCGTGGTCAATGTCTGATGAGGAAAAATAAGGGCTGGTCACCAAAAATGAGTGCTGGTGGGCCCCACCAGCAACCACCGGCTCAAATTAAGCACTGAACCTTTTTGTTAGTTCCAGACTGATTCTGATGACTGACATCACAAGCTCAACCGGTCAGGAGAGATGGTACACATAAGTTGGATATATATTGTGTGGTCTTATTGTATATCTTTTCACATAAAATGTATACTCGTTTTTATAAAACTCATGTGGAGTCTATTTGTGGTGTCATCATTGGGTTTCTGTGAGCGGGGTTGCAAATACTTTACACATTTGCCTTGAATATAAGCCTGGTTGCTCATGCCAACGTACCACGGAAGTGGGCAGGAGCTATCTGAAAAGGTGACCTTCCTTTCCCTGACGTGGAATCACAGGTCCCTATTTGGCATAAGGTACCTAGCTCAGTCAATCAGGGATCTCGAGTCTAACATTTGGTGGTCAGCGGTGGGGGATTTCAATGTGTATTTGCAAATTTAATCATAGTGATTGTCAAGTCAAGTCAAGTCAAGTCGAGATTTATATAGCGCGCTACATACCCATAGGGTCTCAAGGCGCTTGAGGAGGGGGGGGAGGAGTTACTTGTCGAATATCCAAGTTTTAAGTTGTTTTCTGAATGCTATGTGGTTCTGAGTAAGGCATAGGTGAGTGGGGAGAGAGTTCCAGGTTTTAGCTGCCAGGTAGGAGAAGGATCTACCTCCCATGGTGGCTTTGTTGATGCGAGGTACAGTGGCCAGGGCTTGGTTGGAGGATCGCAGCTGATGGCAGGGGGTGTAGAAGGACAGTCGTGTGTTGAGGCATTCAGGTCCCAGTTCGTAAAGAGCTTTGTGTGCGTGGGTTAAGAGGCGGAAGGTAATCCTCTTATTTACGGGGAGCCAGTGGAGGTTTTTCAGGTGACCAGAGATGTGTTCATTACGCGGGATGTCTAGTATGAGCCTGGCTGAAGCGTTCTGGATGCGTTGGAGTTTTTTCTGGACTTTTGCAGAGGTACCGGCGCAGAGGGTGTTTCCATAGTCCAAGCGGCTCGTGACCAGTGCGTGAGTGACCGTTTTTCTAGTTTCGGTGGGGATCCAGCGAAAAGTCTTTTTGAGCATGCGAAGAATGTTGAAGCAAGATGATGAGACGGCGTTGACTTGTCTGGTCATCGAGAGTGAGGAGTCCAGAATGACGCCCAGGTTTCGTGCGTGGTCCGTCGGGATGGGTGCTTTTCCAAGGGCCTCTGGCCACCAAGAGTCATTCCAGGCGGAGGGGGAGGTGTCTAAGATGAGGACTTCTGTTTTGTCCGAGTTAAGTTTCAGACGGCTGTGCTTCATCAATTCGGCTACTTCTTTCATTCCTTCGTGTAAGTTGTTTTTGGCGGTGATTGGGTCTTTGGTGAGTGAGAGGATCAGCTGAGTGTCGTCAGACGCAACCTCATATTGTGTTCTTGATTTGTTGGTTTTATTTTTGAGCAGCCTTTAAGCCACACATCATGTTTCAGAGGAGCCAAGTAGCCAGTGAGTCTGCAGAATTGGAGTTTGACATTGAGGCATTGCTTACCTACAAAGTTGATCAATTGAGTCAATTCTGCAGAGCTTTGGGGTGTCCCATGAAAAGTTGCGCCAAGAAGGAGGAGCTGAAAATGGCCTTGAGGGGCTGGTGGGAAGCCAAAGAGGCTCAGGCGGCGGGTGATGTTGAGGTGGAAGAGGATGACCCAGGGAATGGATTTGGGCCAAAGGAAATACCAGTGATGGGACCAGCTTCAGGGGCTGGTAGTAGCCATTCAGAGAGGAGTTTTTCACCTGATGAGTTGGAGGAAAACCAAATGGTCAGAGAGCATGAGTTGGAGGTTTTAAAACTTAAAGCTTAAGCAGAGGAGAAGAAGCTGCTCGTTGAAAGTGAAAAGCGAGCAGAGGAGAACAGTAACGCTCTCGCCCTGGAAGAGAAAAAGATTCTCTTAGCACATGAGTTAAGCTTGAGGGAACTGGAAATGAAGGTTAAACAGGCGGAGTCCAGTTCGAATGGCGGAAGCACACAACCAGTGACAGTGGGGAAGGTGTACATTCCCAAAGACTTAGTGTGAGATTGCCAAAGGGGTGATGCTATTTAAGCGTGGTTCACAGCATATGAGATCGCACTGAGGATGAATGAGGTGCCTGAGAAGCATTGGGGGGCGGTCCTATGGAAACACTTTGAGGCATCTGGGAGGGATGTCTTACCCCCTTTAGAGATGGCAGGAACCCTGACCTATGCCAACATGAAGGAGCCTTTATGCCTCAGGTATGGGCTCACTCCTGAAAAGTAGTTCCCATGTGAAAGGGTCCCAGTCTCCAAAGGCTAAGAGGGCCTGGTCCCATAAGGACAAGCGGGACAACTGAGGTCCTCCTACTTGTTACTTCTATAAAGAAGTGGGTCATATTTCCCCTAGATGCCCCAAGAAGTCATCTGCACCCACCCGTGCTCCAGCACCAGGATTAGTGAGTGTAATGTTGGGGGAGGAATTGAGTCCTTGGATTGGGGAGGAGCAAGCAGTTATGACCCTGGTCTCACTAGAAGATCAAGAGATGGTCTAGGAAATCTCTCTGCCTGAGAATACTAAGAAATACAGGCAGTGGGTGACCATCAATGGAAGGACGGTGGAGGCTCTGAGGGACACCAGAGCCACTTTGACATTTGTCAGGTGTCAGTGGGTGTCTGAAGAGCAGGTAATTCCCGATGTGCTTCACCCTGTAGTTGTAGCAGACATCTCAGTGTGCCTCTGCAAGGTGGTGCTGGTTCTCTTTGAGTGTGGGGGGTGTCAGGTTCCTTGAAGGTCATTGTAGGTCCGTCCATGCCTATAGACTGTCTGCTGGGGAATGACCTGGAGAGTTCCCCCTGGAAGGAGGTGGAGCGCCAGGTGCATTTGGAGATGTTGGGTCTGCCTGAGTGGGCGTGTGTGACCACTCGGTCTATGGCAGCCAGTAAAGGTATTCAAGAGTACCTGGAGCGTGAAAGAGTGGCCCAGGTGCCTGCCGTAAAGAGAAGAGGCAGGGGGCGTGGGAAACCGGTCCCCACAGTTCCAGAAGAGGCTCCTTTTGAGGGGGATGCCCTGGAACCTACGGCGGAACAAGTGGCTGAACTGGGGGGCCTGCCTGAGCTGACGGAATGGCAGCAAGAAGGGGGGCCCTCCAAGGGAGGAATTCTTTGAGGAGCAGAAGAAGTGCCCTTCTCTTGTAGGTTTGCGGCAACATGTAGCAAACCAGGCAGCAGGTGATCAGTCTGGGTCACACTTCATTTACTGGGAGAATGATCTCCTGTGCAGTGAGCCAAAGGTTGCTGAGCCTGGGTCAGCCCGTGCGTGGGTGGTACCCCAGCGCTTCAGAGCCTTCTTAAAGGGGTTGGCTCATGATGTACCTTTAGCAGGACATTAGAGGCAGGACAAGAACTTTGAGAGACTTGTCACCCACTTTTACTGGCCTCAAATGCGCAAGAGTTCTGATACAAGGTGCAGGACCTGTCAGACTTGCCAGGCAAGTGGGAAGAATGGAAGGAAGCGCAAGGCTTCCCTCCAGACATTCCTTGTAGTCCGCACCCCCTTTGAGAGGGTGGGCATTGACATCGTGGGGCCTCTGGATCCCAAGACCACCATGGCAAACAAGTTCATCTTGGTCTTGGTGGACCATGCCTCCCGGTACCCGAGAGCCATCCCTCTCCAGACAGTGACAGCCGCCATGATGAGCCATGCACTGATGGGGATTTTCTCCAGCGAGGGGTTCCCCAGAGAGGTGGTGTCCGGCAGGGGTACTAATTTCATATCTAGATATATGAAATCTCTGTGGAAGGAGTGTGGTGTAACCTATAAGTTCACCACACCTTACCACCCCCAGGGGAATGGTCTGGTTGAGAGATTTAACTGGACCCTGAAGGGTATGATGATGGGTCTTGAGGAACCCATGAGGCGTAAGTGGGACGTCCTCTTACCATGCCTGCTTTTTGCTTACCGAGAGGTGCCACAGAGGTCCTTGGGGTTCAAACCCTTTGAGCTCCTGTATGGGCACTCTGTAAGAGGACCCTTGAGTTTGATGAAGGAGGGCTGGGAGAAGGCTCCTAGTAACCCCCGCCCAGGATGTATATAGCTACATTCTGGCCTTCAGGAACCAATCTAGGTGTTTCAGGCAACTCGCTCAGGCGAATCTGGAAGCCAGCCAGGAAGAGATGAAACAGTGGTATGACCAGAATGCCACTCTGGTCGAGTTTCAACCTGGGCAAAAAGTGTGGGTGATAGCGCCAGTGGAGCCTTGCACGCTCCAGGACAAGTGGACTGGGCTTTGTGAGGTGGTGGAGCGCAGGACTGAAGTGACTTACCTTGTTGACTTCTAGTCTCCTAGGAACCTTTGAACTCAATGTGAACCGCCTCAAACCCCACTTTGAGGGGTCTTAGGTGGCCATGCTCTTGGCTACAGATGAAGGGGCGGAAGAGGAGAGTGAACTTCTTCCTGACCTCCTGTCAGCCAGGGAGAAGGATGGGTCAGTGGATGGGGTGAACCTCTCACCTACTTTGACCCCGGAACAGCAGAGGGACTGTCGCCAGGTATTGGGTCAGTTTGCCTCCCTGTTCTCCCTGACCACAGGAGTCACCCATTGGTTCGTCCATGATGTGGAAACTGGAGACAGTCTGCCTGTAAAACAAAACTGTTACAGAGTAACTGATAAAGTCAGGGCCAGCATCAAGGAGGAGGTTTCCAAGATGCTGGTGCTAGGGGTGATTGAGCCATCCAGCAGCCCCTGAGCTAGCACAGCGGTCCTTGTGCCAAAAGATGTTGCCCCTGGTGCCACCCCAGAACTCCTCTGTGAAGTGTTGAAAGCCTTGCAGAGGGCGGGCCTGACTATCAAGGCTAGTAAGTGCCAGATAGGGCAGGGTTCTGTGATGTACTTAGGATACCAGGTAGGGAGCGGCTGGGGGCGCCCCTATAGGCAAATATTGATATAATTCTGGCTTGGGAACCCTCCAAGACAAATGTAATGTAAATGTATGAAGCTTATATAGCGCATGACTTACCCTGGGGCATCTCCGCGCTTGCTTAGGGAACCCGTCCTGGTATTCCCCTGTGAGATAACCCTGGCAAGGTATCCACAAGGTGAAAGCCAGGCATCCCACCGCGAGGGGCCGATGTGGAGATTAAGCAAGCTATTGCCCAGAGTCGCAGAGTGTGAACCCTTGAGTCGAGAAGGCACCGGTGCGAGAATTAACGAGTCCGTGGAATTATTGAGCCCAAGACCCGCCGAGGCGGGGAATTGAACCTTGGTCCAGGGCCGAACTCAAGCTCCGGGTCTGCCGCCTCTAACCCCTGAGCCACACTTCTCAAAGACAGGAGTAAGGGCCTTCCTAGGACTCACTGGGTATTACAGACGGTTTGTGAAGGGGTATAGCACCATTGTTGCCCCCTTCATAGAACTGACGTCGAAGAAACAGCCAAAGAAGGTGATCTGGACGGGTGCATGACAGACCACTTTTGATGCGCAGAAGACTGGCATGTGCATGGCGCCAGTGCTCAAGGCGCCTGAGTTCTCCAAAGAGTTTGTGGTGCAAACAGATACTTGATAGCATGATGTCGAAGTCGTGCTCTCTCAATTGAACAACGAGGGCTTGGACCAACCTGTAGCTTTCATTAGCAGGAGGCTACTTCCTAGGGAACAGAGGTGGAGTGCAAATGAGAGGGAAGCTTTTGCTGTGGTCTGGGCACTGAAGAAGTTGAGGCCATACTTGTTTGGGACTCACTTCTTGGTTCAGACAGTCCACAGGCCCCTCAGATGGTTGATGAAGATGAGGGGGGAGAACCCAAAACTGTTGAGGTGGTCCATCTCCCTACAGGGAATGGACTTCACTGTGGAAAACCGCCCTGGAACAGAACACGCCACTGCTGACGGTCTGTCCAGATTTTTCCGCCTTTGTGAGGAGAACTCCCTTGAGGGTGGGTAGTCCCCCCACTTTCGGCTGGGGGGGACACGTGTTAGACCTGGCATTTCTTAGCGTGATTACCCCTGACTTTTTGTCTCTACCTCCTCTATTTTTGGTGGTGTGATAGATTTTGTTTTGCCAACTTAGAGACTTTGGACACTTTGCAAATGCGAAAGAGTGTCAAAGTGCTGGTGCTCCCTGTATAAAGTGTGATGGTCATTGGTTGTCCATGATTGGTATGTTTGCCTTACTAGTAAAGTCCTTAGTAAAGTGCACTATGTGTTCCAGGGCTAGTAATGCAAATTCTACTAGTGAGCCTGCAGCACCACTTGTGCCACCCACACCAGTAGCCTTAAAAAGGGAACTCAGGCCTGCCATTGCAGTAACTGCGCACAGTTTGTTAAACTACCATGTTGTTCTGGCAAGTGCACCCACTTGCCAGACATTACCCTTCCCTTTCTATACACATGAGACACCCCTACGGTAGGTCCAGGGTACCCCCTGCGCAGCGTGCAGTGCATATGGGTGGAGTAGCCCTGGAATGGTTTCATTCTTACCTGGAAAATAGACGTCAGACGGTGGCTCTCCCCCCTATCAATCGAATTTTGCATAGATCAGGCATGGGGTCCCCCAGGGCTTCTTCAATAAGCCCAATATTGTTTAACGCGTACATGAGTCCCCTGATTGCAGTCTCGCTGGAAAATGTCCATGCCTGTATGCAAGAAACGGTGCATTGGCTGAAAAACAACTCCTTGCAATTTAATGGTGATAAAACGGAGATACTTTGCTGTGCAGCAAGTTAAGTCCCTTGTTCTCTTCCATTGGGCTTCTGGCCCATTCCCACGGAGACACCTTTGTTACCCGTTACAATGGTACATAATCTTGGGGTGAGCTTTAATGAGAAGCTGTATCTCGAAACTCAGGTAAACAAAGTTATGGGAATCAGCTTTTTGCTCATCAGGGTACTCCCGAAGATTCTTCCACTACTACCAACTCAGGTACGAGCACAAGTAGTAAGGAGTGTCATTCTGAGTCGGCTTGACTATGGCAATGCCCTGCTGCTGGAGTGCCCAAGGTATCTGGTTGGGAGACTCCAGAGAATCCAGATTGTGGCGGCAAAGCTGGCCCTATCAAGACCACGACGGTCCTCTACATCTCTGGCGCTAACGGAGCTGCACTGGCTGCCTGTACTCCAGCGGATACAATTTAAATCACTTTGCATTGTTTTTAAGGCACTGCACGGGATGGGGCTTATAACTCTGCAGTCTAAGTTCAGCTGGTATGCCTCCACCCGCAGCCACCATTCCTCTTCGGCTAACTTGGTGAAAATACCCAGGATAAAGAAAGCAGAATTGGGTGGAAGAGCTTTAAGCTTTGCGGCAGCGTGGCTCTGGAATGGTCCAACTGACCTAAGACAGTCGCAGGATCTGTTGAAGTTCAGAAGGAAAGTAAAAACTGGCTATTTCCTAAAGCGAAGCCTTAGCATAGCAACATGCTCCCTCTGGAACTGGTGGCAGTGCATATGTATGCAGGCGCCAAGATGCCCGTAGGGTTACAGTGTGCTTTATAAGTCTGAATACAATCCAGTACAATGTTAAAGGTAGGACATGTACTGAGGTGTGTACCATGTCCTGACAGTGATATAATCTCCATTTCGTATTTCACTGTTGAAAGGCCTTCTTGCCCATAGGATAGAATGGGAAGGCTGTGTAATATGTTTTCCATCTAAATCAACCAAAAAGGCGAGGTTAGAGGTTTTTGTGATAGAATCAACCTCCAATGCAGTGTTTTCAAACAATGAGATTCTATCAAATGATATTTTTATTTTTATTTATATTTCTAGTAGGTGTAGTGAGACTAATATAGTGAATGTTGGCTAGTCCTTGTGTTTAACAAGGGCAAGCACTCTTGCCTACATGCATCAAGCATTTTTGGAGTCGCAAACGGTGCGATTCCTTAAAATCGGCCGTTTGCGATTCCAAAAATGCTTTTTGAGATGCATCATTTGTTTTTGTTTAAAATCGCTAATTTTACGATTTTCTAAAATGCGATTGCATTTAAGGAATCGCATTTTTGCAATTCCTTAAATGCAATGCATCATTCTTAAAAAAATTGCGAATTTAAAGATTGCAAGTGCAAATTACCACAAGGTTGAACCTCGTGGTAATTTGCGAAAAATGTTTAAAATGCTCAAATTAGCATTTTAAACACTGTCATTTTACAGACACACATGTCCTTAGGACATGTGTGTGTGAAACATCCATGTTAAAATACATTTCAGAGGTGCAGGGGGGGGTCCTTTGGCCCCCCCTGCACCCATGGAATGCATCAACATTTTGCGAATTCCAATTTGCGAATTCGCAATTACCATTCATTCCTATGGGCCTTGGAATTCGCATAATATTTGCGATTCGGTAAAAATTGCGATTTTTACCGAATCGCAAATATTATGCACTTTCAATAATGCATCCCGTTTTGCGATTCCTTATTTGCGATTCGGTAAAAATCGCAAATTTGGAATCGCAAAACGGGAGTTTGATGCATGTGGGCATATGTGTTTTTAAAATTCCCCTCACACACTATGATTCCCATAGTGTCATGCTTCATCATCGGAGTCTTCCCGTCCCTCACGGGACGGGGTGTGCTACGACCTACGAACTACGCGGGAGCACTTGTTGTTATGGAAAAAGGCTATGTGTAGTGTAAGGATAGTGTGAGTGGTAGGGGGTGAAGGAATTAAGTGAAGAAAAATAAAATAGTTAAAAATTCCCTGGCTAGTAGAAAAAAAATAGTTTATTCACTTCTCTAGCTGGGAACAATAAAAAGGGGTTGTGGTCACCCCTTTTTATTGTTCCCAGCTAATAACCCAATATCTTACAGTTGTCATAACTAAGGTAAATACATCCTTGTTTGAATTTAGGAGACTTCCATAGGAGACGTCCATCGAATTTAGTCCTGATAACAACCCACGCAGTTTGCATCGCCGAAATGTAAATATCACTGCCATACTGCAATCATTGTTTGCTTCTGTCAATTCAAGTTGTTTATTCCGTTTAAAAGCACAGACGGGTGCAGTTTTCATCAATATTTCTAGAATGTTCTCAGAATTGCTTAATTTGTGTTTACCTTCAATTAAATGTAAGTTTTTAGAGCAGTGTTTAGAGATAAAAGGGCTGGCACTGTAAGCTGTTCGGCCATCATTTGCAGTGCTGAATTTGTAAAAGAATGAGTGTCGGTGCTCTTTGAGCCCATTTTTCAATTTTTCTCTTCTTCCTTCTTTCCTTCGCTCGTGGTCAATGTCTGATGAGGAAAAATAAGGGCTGGTCACCAAAAAAGAGTGCTTCTGGGCCCCACCAGCAACCACCGGCTCAAATTAAGCACTGAACCTTTTTGTTCGTTCCAGACTTACTCTGTTGACTGGCATCACAAGCCCCTGGAAATGCTCCTTGTGAAAATATCCAAAGGTATAAAATGGCACCTGGGTGAGTTCCCCTATGTCCTTCCTATTTCCACACTAAAAAAGAAACAGAGGGACTACATAGGAACAATATGTAAAACAAGTTGTGGTACGAAAATATGAATGATTCTTAAATTAATTGAAAGATAAACAATGGACAATGGAAATATAAATATGTGAACTGTCAATAGACTGGTGAACCCGGAGTAGCCATAGGAAAGGAGGGTAAAAAAAAGCTGGAAGGTAACAAGTAAAAGAACACAATATAAGGACGGGAGAAACTAGAATATGAGAACTCCTGTTCAAACAAGAAGCAATGAAAAATGCTAGAGTAACACTTGTGTCATAACTCAGATCAGTGATACTTTTCTTTTCTTTATATGTACCTACAGGGAGGGTGGTAAATAATAATCCCTGAAGGCGGTGACCCCAAAGAAACGGCAGTCCTGAAGAAGGTGCTACTATATCGAGTGTCCACAGCACCGAAACGCGTCGACGCATTCTTTTTTCTTTGTTCAGAATCCAAGTAGGGTCTGGGAAGCAGTAGATACTAGTTTACCAAGGGTACTATTGACTATACCACGTGCTAACAAATTAAAGACCATTGGATCTAGCTATTCGAGTGGCAGAGAGATCCAAAGGCCACAATGTAGAGGGGGTTTTTCATGATTATATAGTACTTCTGTCTGTTATATCTGTTTTTTAACATGTTTTTTAACCTATGAATTGTGATACATGAATTTATGCGTGTCTATTGTTTACACTGAGCTGCTTTTGGATACTTGTTTTTAATGTATAGATTCAAAGACTCCGCTTTGAAATTTTAATTTACTTATGTGTGTATAAACTCTTGTATGTTTTTTTATTAAAAAGATTGTGAACGTTCAATTTTAATGTGGAATTTGACCATTTACCTCCTCTGTGACTAATTGGGCTGTGTGGGTGGAAATACGTCTATGTAACACATAGACGGTTAAAACACGGAAATTGTACAAATTTCCGTGTGAGTGTGTACCCAGGGATTCTCCCTAGACTGGTTGCCCAGAAAGATGAGCCCTCAAGAAGGCGCCATCAGGAGAACAGAAAGAGCTCCAGCTGGTTTCCAGTCAACGAGATGAACCCACTGCTCAGCCGTTGAGTTAGAGACAGTGGTAAAGGCGGGGGCCTGGAGCCCATTGCTGATGCCACCAGCAGGAAGTTCCAGCCGAAGAGCACTGGCAGCCAGTAGTGGCACCAATCCTTTCCCATCCGGACAGTGGCAGCCACTGATTGAAGGTCTTTGGCCAACACTTGTGAGAAAATAAACAGCATCAACTCCGGCCCTGGTGGGCCAATCCGGTCTCGAAGGCGGCCCTCACTCTCGCATGCATGGAATCAGAAACCAAGACTCCTCAGCGACTAATGAGGCGTGATCCGCCATTGATGGCTGTAATGAGGCTATTGCCACTAGGAAGAACCACCAGTGAGGCATGTGTGAGGGAACCTTGGTGTTTATTGGGTTTATAACATTCACAGGAGAGCGCCGGGCGTCCAACGTGCTCCGGTCGTTTCTCCCGACTCGAGTATGCGCAGTGCGCTAAAGATGGCTGCTTTGCGCACTACGCTGTGTCGTAGCGCGCATAAACTAGAGCACAACTCTACATATCTCCCCTTTTTCTATATCAACAGAGAACATGCAGTCTATGTACATCAGGGGGCTATTTAGCTTCTCCCAGTTCAAAGTCTCGGAAACGGGCGGGCCACCACTCTGTCTGCTCGTGTACGTCTTATCAGAGTGGAGGGATTTTCTCTGGAGATGTTCTCTGCAGGGCTCACCACCTGTTAATCGATGTTAATCGAGTGCTGAGACTTCTTCTGGGTTGGCAGGAGAACCAATATCTGTCCCACAAGGAGCTGTCGGCTAAAGCTAGCCATCGTCCTATGCCTCACATCATGTAAGTGAGTTACGGATGTCAGAGCTCTGGATATCACAGCAAGAGTTTTTCAACTACTAGTGCTACTGCTAGGGGCACTAGGGTGAGTAGTAGCAGTCCTGTGGCCTTTTGTTTATAAACAAAGCACCAAGGAGGTTTATTACTAGTGAAAGAGGAGGATTGTGACCCACTCTCAGAAGGAGATTTTTGCGGACATGAAGAAGCCTATTTCATGTTAGTTTTAGAATTCGCCCCATCTTTCGCTTGGCCCTATATTTATCTTTCATTTTCTGGTCACCCCCACCATGAGAAGCAATTTGTCTACCTTCTTTCCTACAGATCCGACCACAACACGTATTAGTGCAGTGTCTCGGAAACACAGTTTTTAAGGATGTGCTCTCTCATGATCAATCATGCAGGTCATTATAGTCATGTACATTACTACCATGTAACCAGCCTTCCAGAGCCTACACTGCACAGTCTGAAAACAACCCAGTCTTGTGAAGAGGCCGTCTGGGTATCCCTAAATGTAACCCTGTACTCTTCACAAGTAAGTCCTCATCCTTCAATACGTGTCTCATTCAAACCCTTATGGTTGTTTGCATCCTCTTCTCTAACTGCCAAGAGTTTGTCTCTGCCATTTATCTGCAAAGGAGAGCCACAGAAGAGCTGTCCACTGCTTCCGGGGACCTTCTGGACGTAGGAAGCCCTCTCTAGAGTATTAATCCAGTTTTAAAAAGGGGCACCATCCTGCTAGGATTCCTAGAATCAAAGTGTGCCTCCCTGACTCTGGACTCGTCATTGCAGCCACCATTGGGGTCTAACCCCAAATTCTTCCTCTCCTTATCCACTTCTATGACAACCATTTTAAGGGCCAACTCCTCCCTCTTCAGCGTGCGTTTGCCTTCTCAAGCTGGAGCAGATTGTACCCCCTATCCAGGATGGCCTCATCTTAATTAGAGTGAGTGAACCCAGCAACCTATGCGGAGGAATGGAGGATGAGGAAGAGGATGAGGAAGAACGGCTCCTCCTAGAAACCCTGTGATTCAAACCAGGGGGAGTGAGAAGGAGCATACTGACATGACCTCCTTCAGTAGCATCAGTACCTCGCTCCACAGGTGTAGGGTCCACCAGAGGAACCTCCTCAGGTTTCTCCTGGCCATGCCCGTTGACCGAGCCAGTGGTACTGCAGACCTCCTGCTCGTCCAGGTCATCCCGCTCACCCAGGCCTTCCACCTCCAGTGACCGAGCAGGATTCTGGATGTTATCTAGGAGGAGTAATCCCAACAGAAAAGACCTAATGCGCTTACCACCTCTTCTAAGTCCTTTGCACAGAGTCCTAAGCTCCTGGACCGGAAGGGCACAGTACCTACACTCCTGAGTCTGGCTAGATTCCCCATTAGGGGACATGGTGCTAGCAGAGTATAGTGTACCCTACACTAGCAATATATACTTACGACAACAAAATTTGGAGGAACCTAATCCAAAGGTTTTAGAAATGTCTTTCCTTACAAGTATTTTGCAATTACCAAAGTAGTAGTGGTTTCTTGTGGAAACCTTACTTGTGAAAAAGTGGTAAAGCAAATGCAAGTCCCGCTGCACCACCAACGTAGGAGGCTGGCTCAGTATATGGTGTCCACCTATGGTGAGAGGCCGTGCATTGAGTCCTGGCAACCCCTAGTGGTGGTGTTTAGGTCCATGTAAACCAGAGCTCTCAAGGGGCAGCTGCGGAAAGCAGCGAAGGCTTATCCATGAGGGTGTGAAGCATTTGCATTTACCACTATAGTCAGTCGTAAGCCTTTCACACAAGAAAGAACAACACGAGGCAAGTATGAAAATACTTTATATTTATTACTACACACTGGACACTAACTTGGTATATCTCCTACTCCGGAGTATCAATTACACAAAATAAATACTTTAGGAATTATCAAATAGCATAGGAGAAACATATAGGGCCCAACGGGGGGGGGGGGGGGGGGAGGAGTATAAAACAATGAACTAAAATAGTGGAATGTGAGGTGAGTATCAAAACGGGACTAGTACCCAAGGTTTGAGTACCCCAGGGTAACCACGGAACCACTCACAGTAAGTAGCCAGGGACCCCAAGGCACTCGGGTACAGACTGGTTACACCAGGTCAAGCGTCCATAGGATAACACAGGGTAAGTCGTGTTTGGGATTTTACTGTTCTAGGACCCTTCCCAGAGGACCCCGAAGGAACCACTTGGATCAAGGAAGGTTGGAGAGCCACCCCTCCCATTGATAGACCTGGAACCCGGCTAATTACACCAGGGAGCCCAGGAGCATATGGATGAAATGGTGTCGGAACCTCCCGTCGATGCCAATGGAGGTTCGTGGAAGATCAGCAGCTACAGAGTCCCGTGGACCAGACTGGTGGAACTAGGATGTGGGATCCAGATGAGAAGAACCTGAAAGCAGAGGGGACAGAGTCCATCCCCCTCCCCAGAGGTGATCAGGAGGCACCGGAGCACAATATCAGCCCTGGTAGGGGGTTCTGCTGTAGCACAGTGTGGATGACGCAGCAGTTGTGGAGCCCAGGCAACGATGCTGGAGCATCGGAGCCATCAACGATCTGTCCCACGCTGGTTGACCAGTGAAGGAAGGTCAGTGTCCGGCAGAATCACCAACAAGCCTTGGCAAATGTAAGCACTTGTTAATTGCAAAGGATGCTGTGTTTAGACCAGCAAGGCCTGTTGGACTAACCCAGTAAGAGTAATTCAGGGCTGGCCCTCAGATCGCAGGAGAGCCAGCAGGAATCCTTGCAGCTCCCTCACGGACCCCCTGCCAGCAGGTACAGGGAGTCGCAAGGGAGCCTCAGCGGCACGCAGGAGAGCCAGCAGGAATCCTTGCAGCTCCCTCGAGGACCCTCGGCCAGCAGGTACAGGGAGTCGCAAGGAAGCCTCAGCGGCACGCAGGAGAGCCAGCAGGAATCCTTGCAGCTCCCTCGAGGACCCTCGGCAGCGGGTACAGGGAGTCGCAAGGAAGCCTCAGCGGCACGCAGAAGAGCCAGCAGGAATCCTTGCAGCTCCCTCGAGGACCCTCGGCAGCAGGTACAAGGAGTCGCAAAGAAGCCTCAGCGGCACACAGGAGATGAAGGCCCAGGATACAGAGGATGCAGGCTGGACATTGTTCTTAGAGCTGTGCCAGGCTGGGGCTTCTTTGAGCTTGAAGATCTTCCATGAAGGAAGCCAACAAGCCTTGGCAACGACAGACAGACACAGTGCACAGGGAGGCTGTTCACGTCAGCTGGACAGCAACCCCACTTACAGGGAAAACTGGTCAGGCCTCTGGAGAGCCAACAAGCCACCAGTTGTGTGGCAGAGCTGGGCAAACTCTGTGGGATAATAGGATCAGCAAACCGCCGTTGTCATAGAGGTGCCTGCAGATGCAGGGAAGCGACTCCTTCATTTCAATGGAGATTCGTTTTAGCTGGGATGCACGCTGCATCCTTGGTGACTCAGAGGACGCACGGCCACGGAGTTGCAGAACTTGAAAAAGCACAGGGAGAAAGATGCAGCAGGAATCTTCCCACTGGAGCAGTCTTGTCATAAGTCCTGGCTTCAAGAACAGCAGAGTTCCAGAGTCCACCAACAGAAGAGTCTATGGAGAGTCTTTAGAAAACAAGGAGTTGGCTCTAGAAGATGTTGTCGGACAAATCTGAGGACCCACCCACTGGGGAGCCGATAAGTAACCATAAAAAGGGGGAGAACCTCTTACCTGTTGATCCACCTACCACAGGGGGTCAAGGATGCTACTCAGCTGTCCTAGCCAGTCAGATGCTCCCATGGGCCAAGATTCAACAAGGCAGAATCAAGTGACCACCTGGAGGAGCTCTGAGCACCTTTCTAGGGAGGACCTGGACAGGGGGAGGGCAATTCCCTGTCCTTTGTGTGGTTTCTCGCCAGAGCGCCATCCAAGGGCTCCTGAACTTTGCAAAATGGGGTTATGCATGGAAGGCCCTTCAGTGCAGTCGTGTGGTGCTAGGAAGCGCTCCCATCCTACCTAATTCTAAAGGAGAGGTGGACATTCCACCAAGAGGGCGCAGTTGGCATTGCCAAGGAGGCAGATTGGCCTTTTGCGCCCAGCCTGTGAGGTCGTCCGCGGGGAGGGAGTTTCCTGACTGTCTGGCCTGCTCCTCACGCTCGATGATCTTAGTCAGGGGGCTAACATGTCCAGGAGTTTGTCCTGACGCGCTCACCATGACCTGTCTATTCCCTTTGTTGGATCTTTCATGTACTTTGTGAAGAAAGTACATAATTTTGGGTCGATCTCTGAGGTCGCTGCCACCCTATTACCAAGGGACAGTCTAGGACATTCCACCCATAGGCGCACTCTACCGTGTGTACTGAGGGTTTGGCTGCTTTTACTCGCCACGTACTCCGACACTTTCTGCTCTGGGATCCACTCTGCGGAGCATGGATGGTAAATTCCCTCAGGTCAAAAATGTCGCTATGGGTAAAGTCCCCCTCTAGTGATTCTGAACAGGCGGAATGTGGGTGCCAGAATCTGCCTGAGTCTTGGGCCTCATCAGAGGAGGCTTCGTCGTCCTCAATGTCACCCTCCCCCAACTCGGGGGGACCCCTCCTCGGGGTCAAGATCCGTTGTGACGTCATCGCTCGTTATCCTGGGAGTTTACTCCTCCCGGTAGGGTGCGTCCTTTAACGTGTGCACACTCTTATGGAAGACTTGAGTCAAACGGCTAAAGCCTTATGGGTGCCCTGTGTAACGTTTACCGGCCTTGCATGTGTGGACCGAGGTCACCCCACTAGGCCCGGCCCCCGGCTCCCAGTATACCAATGCCCTTGTAAACGTGGGACGACAGCGTTGCAACACTTTCCTGCAAAGGGGCAAGCACCTGGGATGTTGCCTGGGAAGGAAACTTGTCCACCTCTGCAAAAATGCATAGCTGGGGGGGGAGGGGGAACCTCCTCAGAAGTGCAAGAGGGTGAATAGTCATGTTCTCTTTGTGACTACATATTTATTTTAAAGGGTGAGAGTACCAAGTGGCCTAGTACACTTCGAAAAACCACTGTAGGTAGACGTTTACTAATGCTCAGCCGCACATGCGATCTGCCACCCGTCAGGGAATGTCAATCAGCTAAGCCCTAAAAGCTTACTGCTTCCGCAGTGTCAGGCGAGGGTTGGGGAGAGGAGGCACACAGCGGGCGGCTGCAAATCCTCTCTTCAGCGCACTGCTGCATAAGGAGCGCTGACAAGCCGCTCTGCAGCGAAGAGTCCGTTGGGAGGTGCGAAAGAGTGGCACCTAGCGCACCCGCGCGGGATAAAATAAACGCTAGGGCGGTTTGCGTGCTGCGCGGTAAGCCTGTGGTAATTAGGCAAGGGAAAAGCAATCGCTATAAAGAGCACTCAAGGCAATGAAGCAAGCATGTCCCACTCTCCTGCTAACGGTGTCAGGAAGTAAAAGTAAGGCGACTTAACTGACGGCATAGCAGTGAAGAAAGAGGAAGGACTACGTTTCATTGTGGGTTTTATTGACTGTCGGACTTTGAATGGATTTGACTACTGGTTACTATGGTTACTCCCTAAGGTTCATGGGAGATGAAGTTTGTGTTTTATTTTACCTTTGAACCTGCTATGTTAATAAAGGTGATGAAAGATATGCATAATCCTCGTCTCTGGTCCTGACATAGAATTGGGGTTGTTTTGGTCCGTCAAAGACACACTGAGCGGGTGTTTTGCAAGGGATGGGGGACTTTGCTTGTTTGTGCTTGCTGCAGGCAATGTTTGTGGTCAGGTGAGCAGTCCCCATTAGGGTAAAAGAGTTTAAACCCCCCCCAGGGAGGCTGTTTTAGCCAGGGATGCCGCAGCTTCCAAAGTCAATGGCTCCGGCCATAATGCCACATCCTCTCCCATCAGTTAAGCGAGTGACACCTCAACTCAATGTACTGACTGCCCTTCTTACTGCGAAGGATGGGCCCGCAGCCACACCGCCCATGAGGAAATGCCCTGCATGAGGCAACAGCAGAACAATCTTAATTCCTCCCACCACTCCAATTTACCCATAACAGGAAACGCCGGTTCTTGACAAGCAGCAAGGGGCAAGGGATGGACATGAGCTCCAGTGAAAGCTTAGATGGACATGAGCTCCTGTAAAAGCTTTGATGGACATGAGCTCCTGTAAAAGCTTCGAAGGACATGAGCTCCTGTGAAAGCTTTGATGGACATGAGCTCCTGTGAAAGCTTTGATGGACATGAGTGCCTGAGAAAGCTTTGATGGACATGAGCTCCTGTAAAAGCTTTGATGGACATGAGCTCCTGTAAAAGCTTTGATGGACATGAGCTCATGTGAAAGCTTTGATGGACATGAGCTTCTGTAAAAGCTTTGAAGGACATGAGCTCCTGTAAAAGCTTTGATGGACATGAGCGCCTGTAAAAGCTTCGAAGGACATGAGCTCCTGTTAAAGCTTTGATGGACATGAGCTCCTGTAAAAGCTTTGATGGACATGAGCTCCTGTAAAAGCTTTGATGGACATGAGCTCATGTGAAAGCTTTGATGGACATGAGCTTCTGTAAAAGCTTTGAAGGACATGAGCTCCTGTAAAAGCTTTGATGGACATGAGCTCCTGTAAAAGCTTTGATGGACATGAGCTCCTGTAAAAGCTTTGATGGACATGAGCTTCCGTAAAAGCTTCGATAGACATGAGCTCCTGTAAAAGCTTCGAAGGACATGAGCTCCTGTAAAAGCTTTGATGGACATGAGCGCCTGTAAAAGCTTTGAAGGACATGAGCTCCTGTAAAAGCTTTGATGGACATGAGCTCCTGTAAAAGCTTTGATGGACATGAGCTCATGTGAAAGCTTTGATGGACATGAGCGTCTGTAAAAGCTTTGATGGACATGAGCTCCTGTAAAAGCTTTGATGGACATGAGCTCCTGTAAAAGCTTTGATGGACATGAGCGCCTGTAAAAGCTTTGATGGACATGAGCTCCTGTAAAAGCTTCGAAGGACATGAGCTCCTGTAAAAGCTTTGATGGACATGAGCTCCTGTAAAAGCTTCGAAGGACATGAGCTCCTGTAAAAGCTTTGATGGACATGAGCTTCTGTAAAAGCTTTGAAGGACATGAGCTCCTGTAAAAGCTTTGATGGGCATGAGCTTCTGTAAAACCTTTGATGGACATGAGCGTCTGTAAAACCTTTGATGGACATGAGCGTCTGTAAAAGCTTTGATGGACATGAGCTCCTGTAAAAGCTTCGAAGGACATGAGCTCCTGTAAAAGCTTTGATGGGCATGAGCTTCTGTAAAAGCTTTGATGGACATGAGCTCCTGTAAAAGCTTTGATGGACATGAGCGCCTGTAAAAGCTTTGATGGACATGAGCTTCTGTAAAAGCTTTGATGGACATGAGCTCCAGTGAAAGCTTTGATGGACATGAGCGCCTGTAAAAGCTTTGATGGACATGAGCTTCTGTAAAAGCTTTGATGGACATGAGCTCCAGTGAAAGCTTTGATGGACATGAGCGCCTGTAAAAGCTTCGAAGGACATGAGCTCCTCTAAAGCTTTGATGGACATGAGCTTCTGTAAAAGCTTTGATGGACATGAGCTCCTGTAAAAGCTTTGATGGACATGAGCGCCTGTAAAAGCTTTGAAGGACATGAGCTCCTGTAAAAGCTTTGATGGACATGAGCTCCTGTAAAAGCTTTGATGGACATGAGCTCATGTGAAAGCTTTGATGGACATGAGCGTCTGTAAAAGCTTTGATGGACATGAGCTCCTGTAAAAGCTTTGATGGACATGAGCTCCTGTAAAAGCTTTGATGGACATGAGCGCCTGTAAAAGCTTTGATGGACATGAGCTCCTGTAAAAGCTTCGAAGGACATGAGCTCCTGTAAAAGCTTTGATGGACATGAGCTTCTGTAAAAGCTTTGAAGGACATGAGCTCCTGTAAAAGCTTTGATGGGCATGAGCTTCTGTAAAACCTTTGATGGACATGAGCGTCTGTAAAACCTTTGATGGACATGAGCGTCTGTAAAAGCTTTGATGGACATGAGCTCCTGTAAAAGCTTCGAAGGACATGAGCTCCTGTAAAAGCTTTGATGGGCATGAGCTTCTGTAAAAGCTTTGATGGACATGAGCTCCTGTAAAAGCTTTGATGGACATGAGCGCCTGTAAAAGCTTTGATGGACATGAGCTTCTGTAAAAGCTTTGATGGACATGAGCTCCAGTGAAAGCTTTGATGGACATGAGCGCCTGTAAAAGCTTCGAAGGACATGAGCTCCTCTAAAGCTTTGATGGACATGAGCGCCTGTAAAAGCTTTGATGGACATGAGCGCCTGTAAAAGCTTTGATGGACATGAGCTCCTGTAAAGCTTTGATGGACATGAGCTTCTGTAAAAGCTTTGATGGACATGAGCTTCTGTAAAAGCTTTGATTGACATGAGCTCCTGTAAAGCTTTGATGGACATGAGCGCCTGTAAAAGCTTTGATGGACATGAGCGCCTGTAAAAGCTTTGATGGACATGAGCGCCTGTAAAAGCTTCGAAGGACATGAGCTCCTCTAAAGCTTTGATGGACATGAGCTCCTGTAAAAGCTTTGATGGACATGAGCGTCTGTAAAAGCTTTGATGGACATGAGCGCCTGTAAAAGCTTTGATGGACATGAGCTCCTGTAAAAGCTTTGATGGACATGAGCTTCTGTAAAAGCTTTGATGGACATGAGCTCCTGTAAAGCTTTGATGGACATGAGCTCCTGTAAAGCTTTGATGGACATGAGCTTCTGTAAAAGCTTTGATGGACATGAGCTCCTGAAAAAGCTTTGATGGACATGAGCGTCTGTAAAAGCTTTGATGGACATGAGCGCCTGTAAAAGCTTTGATGGACATGAGCTCCTGTAAAAGCTTCGAAGGACATGAGCTCCTGTAAAAGCTTTGATGGACATGAGCTTCTGTAAAAGCTTTGAAGGACATGAGCTCCTGTAAAAGCTTTGATGGGCATGAGCTTCTGTAAAACCTTTGATGGACATGAGCGTCTGTAAAACCTTTGATGGACATGAGCGTCTGTAAAAGCTTTGATGGACATGAGCTCCTGTAAAAGCTTCGAAGGACATGAGCTCCTGTAAAAGCTTTGATGGGCATGAGCTTCTGTAAAAGCTTTGATGGACATGAGCTCCTGTAAAAGCTTTGATGGACATGAGCGCCTGTAAAAGCTTTGATGGACATGAGCTTCTGTAAAAGCTTTGATAGACATGAGCTCCAGTGAAAGCTTTGATGGACATGAGCGCCTGTAAAAGCTTCGAAGGACATGAGCTCCTCTAAAGCTTTGATGGACATGAGCGCCTGTAAAAGCTTTGATGGACATGAGCGCCTGTAAAAGCTTTGATGGACATGAGCTCCTCTAAAGCTTTGATGGACATGAGCTTCTGTAAAAGCTTTGATGGACATGAGCTTCTGTAAAAGCTTTGATTGACATGAGCTCCTGTAAAGCTTTGATGGACATGAGCGCCTGTAAAAGCTTTGATGGACATGAGCGCCTGTAAAAGCTTTGATGGACATGAGCGCCTGTAAAAGCTTTGATGGACATGAGCTCTTGTAAAAGGTTTGATGGACATGAGCGCCTGTAAAAGCTTTGATGGACATGAGCGCCTGTAAAAGCTTCGAAGGACATGAGCTCCTCTAAAGCTTTGATGGACATGAGCTCCTGTAAAAGCTTTGATGGACATGAGCGTCTGTAAAAGCTTTGATGGACATGAGCGCCTGTAAAAGCTTTGATGGACATGAGCTCCTGTAAAAGCTTTGATGGACATGAGCTTCTGTAAAAGCTTTGATGGACATGAGCTCCTGTAAAGCTTTCATGGACATGAGCTCCTGTAAAGCTTTGATGGACTCGAGCTTCTGTAAAAGCTTTGATGGACATGAGCTCCTGAAAAAGCTTTGATGGACATGAGCGTCTGTAAAAGCTTTGATGGACATGAGCGCCTGTAAAAGCTTTGATGGACTTGAGCTCCTGTAAAAGCTTGGATGGACATGAGCTCCTGAAAAAGCTTTGATGGACATGAGCGCCTGTAAAAGCTTCGAAGGACATGAGCGCCTGTAAAAGCTTTGATGGACATGAGCTCCTCAAACAGCTTTGATGGACATGAGCTCCTGTAAAAGCTTTGATGGACATGAGCTCCTGTAAAAGCTTTGATGGACATGAGCTCCTCTAAAGCTTTGATGGACATGAGCGCCTGTAAAAGCTTCGAAGGACATGAGCTCTTGTAAAACCTTTGATGGACATGAGCTCCTGTAAAAGCTTTGAAGGACATGAACACCTGTAAAAGCTTTGATGGACATGAGCTCCTGTAAAAGCTTTGATGGACATGAGCTCCTGTAAAAGCTTTGATGGACATGAACGCCTGTGAAAGCTTTGATGGACATGAGCTCCTGTAAAAGCTTCGAAGGACATGAGCTCCTGTGAAAGCTTTGATGGACATGAGCTTCTGTAAAAGCTTCGAAGGACATGAGCTCCTGTGAAAGCTTTGATGGACATGAGCTTCTGTAAAAGCTTTGATGGACATGAGCTTCTGTAAAAGCTTTGATGGACATGAGCTTCTGTAAAAGCTTTGATGGACATGAGCTCCTGTAAAAGCTTTGATGGACATGAGCTCCTGTGAAAGCTTTGATGGACATGAGCGCCTGTAAAAGCTTTGATGGACATGAGCTCCTGTAAAAGCTTCGAAGGACATGAGCTCCTGTGAAAGCTTTGATGGACATGAGCTCCTGTAAAAGCTTCGAAGGACATGAGCTCCTGTGAAAGCTTTGATGGACATGAGCTCCTGTAAAAGCTCTGATGGACATGAGCTCCTGTAAAAGCTTTGATGGACATGAGCGCCTGTAAAAGCTTTGATGGACATGAGCGTCTGTAAAAGCTTTGATGGACATGAGCTCCTGTAAAAGCTTTGATGTACTAGAGCGCCTGTAAAAGCTTTGATGGACATGAGCGCCTGTAAAAGCTTTGATGGACATAAGCGCCTGTAGAAGCTTTGTTGGACATGAGCGCCTGTAAAAGCTTTGATGGACATGAGCGCCTGTAAAAGCTTTGATGGACATGAGCTCCTGTAAAAGCTTTGATGGACATGAGCTCCTGTAAAAGCTTTGATGGACATGAGCGCCTGTAAAAGCTTTGATGGACATGAGCTCCTGTAAAAGCTTTGATGGACATGAGCTCCTGTAAAAGCTTTGATGGACATGAGCTCCTGTAAAAGCTTTGATGGACATGAGCTCCTGAAAAAGCTTTGATGGAAATGAGCTCCTGAAAAAGCTTTGATGGACATGAGCGCCTGTAAAAGCTTTGATGGACATGAGCTCATGTGAAAGCTTTGATGGACATGAACGCCTGTGAAAGCTTTGATGGACATGAGCTCCTCTAAAGCTTTGATGGACATGAGCTCCTGTGAAAGCTTTGATAGACATGAGCTCCTGTAAAGCTTTGATGGACATGAGCTTCTGTGAAAGCTTTGATGGACATGAGCTTCTGTAAAAGCTTTGATGGACATGAGCTCCTCTAAAGCTTTGATGGACATGAGCTCCTGTGAAAGCTTTGATAGACATGAGCTCCTGTAAAGCTTTGAAGGACATGAGCGTCTGTAAAAGCTTTGATGGACATGAGCGCCTGTAAAAGCTTTGATGGACATGAGCGCCTGTAAAAGCTTTGATGGACATGAGCTCCTGTAAAAGCTTTGATGGACATGAGCGCCTGTAAAAGCTTTGATGGACATGAGCGCCTGTAAAAGCTTCGAAGGACATGAGCTCCTGTGAAAGCTTTGATGGACATGAGCTCTTGTAAAAGCTTTGATGGACATGAGCTTCTGTAAAAGCTTTGATGGACATGAGCGCCTGTAAAAGCTTTGATGGATATGAGCTTCTGTAAAAGCTTTGATGGACATGAGCTCCTGAAAAAGATTTGATAGACATGAGCTCCTGTAAAGCTTTGAAGGACATGAGCGCCTGTAAAAGCTTTGATGGACATGAGCGCCTGTAAAAGCTTTGATGGACATGAGCTCCTCTAAAGCTTTGATGGACATGAGCTCCTCTAAAAGCTTTGATGGACATGAGCTCCTGAAAAAGATTTGATAGACATGAGCTCCTGTAAAGCTTTGAAGGACATTAGCTTCTGTAAAAGCTTTGATAGACATGAGCTCCTGTAAAGCTTTGAAGGACATGAGCTCCTCTAAAGCTTTGATGGACATGAGCGCCTGTAAAAGCTTCGAAGGACATGAGCTCCTGTGAAAGCTTTGATGGACATGAGCGCCTGTAAAAGCTTTGATGGACATGAGCGCCTGTAAAAGCTTTGATGGACATGAGCTCCTCTAAAGCTTTGATGGACATGAGCGCCTGTAAAAGCTTCGAAGGACATGAGCTCCTGTGAAAGCTTTGATGGACATGAGCTCTTGTAAAAGCTTTGATGGACATGAGCTTCTGTAAAAGCTTTGATGGACATGAGCGCCTGTAAAAGCTTTGATGGATATGAGCTTCTGTAAAAGCTTTGATGGACATGAGCTCCTGAAAAAGATTTGATAGACATGAGCTCCTGTAAAGCTTTGAAGGACATGAGCGCCTGTAAAAGCTTTGATGGACATGAGCGCCTGTAAAAGCTTCGAAGGACATGAGCTCCTGTGAAAGCTTTGATGGACATGAGCTCTTGTAAAAGCTTTGATGGACATGAGCTCCTGAAAAAGCTTTGAAGGACATGAGCTCCTGTAAAGGCTTTGATGGACATGAGCTCCTGTAAAAGCTTTGATGGACATGAGCTCCTGAAAAAGCTTTGATGGACATGAGCTCCTGTGAAAGCTTAGATGGACATGAGCTCCTGTAAAAGCTTTGATGGACATGAGCGCCTGTAAAAGCTTTGATGGACATGAGCTCCTGTAAAAGCTTTGATGGACATGAGCTCCTCTAAAGCTTTGAAGGCCATGAGCTCCTGTAAAGGCTTTGATGGACATGAGCTCCTGTAAAAGCTTTGATGGACATGAGCTCCTCTAAAGCTTTGAAGGACATGAGCTCCTGTAAAAGCTTTGATGGACATGAGCGCCTGTAAAAGCTTTGATGGACATGAGCTCTTGTAAAAGCTTTGATGGACATGAGCTCCTGAAAAAGCTTTGAAGGACATGAGCTCCTGTAAAGGCTTTGATGGACATGAGCTCCTGTAAAAGCTTTGATGGACATGAGCTCCTGAAAAAGCTTTGATGGACATGAGCTCCTGTGAAAGCTTAGATGGACATGAGCTCCTGTAAAAGCTTTGATGGACATGAGCGCCTGTAAAAGCTTTGATGGACATGAGCGCCTGTAAAAGCTTTGATGGACATGAGCTCCTCTAAAGCTTTGATGGACATGAGCGCCTGTAAAAGCTTTGATGGACATGAGCGCCTGTAAAAGCTTTGATAGACATGAGCTCCTGTAAAAGCTTTGATGGACATGAGCTCCTGTAAAAGCTTTGATGGACATGAGCGCCTGTAAAAGCTTTGATGGACATGAGCTCCTGTAAAATCTTTGATGGACATGAGCTCCTGTAAAAGCTTTGATGGACATGAGCTCCTGTAAATGCCTTGATGGACATGAGCTCCTGAAAAAGCTTTGATGGACATGAGCTCCTCTAAAGCTTTGATGGACATGAGCTCCTGTAAAAGCTTCGAAGGACATGAGCTCCTGTGAAAGCTTTGATGGACATGAGCGCCTGTAAAAGCTTTGAAGGACATGAGCTCCTGAAAAAGCTTTGATGGACATGAGCGTCTGTAAAAGCTTCGATGGACATGAGCTCCTGTAAAAGCTTTGATGGACATGAGCGCCTGTAAAAGCTTTGATGGACTTGAGCTCCTGTAAAAGCTTTGATGGACATGAGCTCCTGTAAAGCCTTGATGGACATGAGCTCCTGTAAAAGCTTTGATGGACATGAGCTCCTCTAAAGCTTTGATGGACATGAGCTCCTGTGAAAGCTTTGTTGGACATGAGCGCCTGTAAAAGCTTTGATGAACATGAGCTCCTGTAAAAGCGTTGATGGACATGAGCTCCTGTAAAAGCTTTGATGGACATGAGCGCCTGTAGAAGCTTTGTTGGACATGAGCGTCTGTAAAAGCTTTGATGGACATGAGCTCCTGAAAAAGCTTTGATGGACATGAGCGTCTGTAAAAGCTTTGATGGACATGAGCTCCTGTAAAAGCTTTGATGGACATGAGCGCCTGTAGAAGCTTTGTTGGACATGAGCTCCTGTAAAAGCTTTGATGGACATGAGCGTCTGTAAAAGCTTTGATGGACATGAGCTCCTGTAAAAGCTTTGATGGACATGAGCTCCTGTAAAAGCTTTGATGGACATCAGCGCCTGTAGAAGCTTTGTTGGACATGAGCTCCTGTAAAAGCTTTGATGGACATGAGCGTCTGTAAAAGCTTTGATGGACATGAGCTCCTGTAAAAGCTTTGATGGACATGAGCGCCTGTAGAAGCTTTGTTGGACATGAGCGTCTGTAAAAGCTTTGATGGACATGAGCTCCTGAAAAAGCTTTGATGGACATGAGCGTCTGTAAAAGCTTTGATGGACATGAGCGTCTGTAAAAGCTTTGTTGGACATGAGCGTCTGTAAAAGCTTTGATGGACATGAGCTCCTGTAAAAGCTTTGATCGACATGAGCGCCTGTAAAAGCTTCGAAGGACATGAGCTCCTGTAAAAGCTTTGATGGACATGAGCTCCTGTAAAAGCTTTGATGGACATGAGCTCCTGTAAAAGCTTCGAAGGACATGAGCTCCTGTGAAAGCTTTGATGGACATGAGCTCCTGTAAAAGCTTTGATGGACATGAGCGTCTGTAAAAGCTTTGATGGACATGAGCTCCTGTAAAAGCTTTGATGGACATGAGCGCCTGTAGAAGCTTTGTTGGACATGAGCGTCTGTAAAAGCTTTGATGGACATGAGCTCCTGAAAAAGCTTTGATGGACATGAGCGTCTGTAAAAGCTTTGATGGACATGAGCGTCTGTAAAAGCTTTGTTGGACATGAGCGTCTGTAAAAGCTTTGATGGACATGAGCTCCTGTAAAAGCTTTGATCGACATGAGCGCCTGTAAAAGCTTCGAAGGACATGAGCTCCTGTAAAAGCTTTGATGGACATGAGCTCCTGTAAAAGCTTTGATGGACATGAGCTCCTGTAAAAGCTTCGAAGGACATGAGCTCCTGTGAAAGCTTTGATGGACATGAGCTCCTGTAAAAGCTTTGATGGACATGAGCGTCTGTAAAAGCTTTGATGGACATGAGCTCCTGTAAAAGCTTCGAAGGACATGAGCTCCTGTAGTGGCTTTGATGGGCATGAGCGCCTGTAAAAGCTTTGATGGACATGAGCTCCTGTAAAAGCTTTGATAGACATGAGCTCCTGTAAAGCTTTGAAGGACATGAGCGTCTGTAAAAGCTTTGATGGACATGAGCTCCTGTAAAAGCTTTGTTGGACATGAGCTCCTGTAAAAGCTTTGATGGACATGAGCGCCTGTAAAAGCTTTGATGGATATGAGCTTCTGTAAAAGCTTTGATGGACATGAGCTCCTGAAAAAGATTTGATAGACATGAGCTCCTGTAAAGCTTTGAAGGACATGAGCGCCTGTAAAAGCTTTGATGGACATGAGCTCCTGAAAAAGATTTGATAGACATGAGCTCCTGTAAAGCTTTGTTGGACGTGAGCTCCTGTAAAAGCTTCGAAGGACATGAGCTCCTGTGAAAGCTTTGATGGACATGAGCTCTTGTAAAAGCTTTGATGGACATGAGCTCCTGAAAAAGCTTTGAAGGACATGAGCTCCTGTAAAGGCTTTGATGGACATGAGCTCCTGTAAAAGCTTTGATGGACATGAGCTCCTGAAAAAGCTTTGATGGACATGAGCTCCTGTGAAAGCTTAAATGGACATGAGCTCCTGTAAAAGCTTTGATGGACATGAGCGCCTGTAAAAGCTTTGATGGACATGAGCGCCTGTAAAAGCTTTGATGGACATGAGCTCCTCTAAAGCTTTGATGGACATGAGCGCCTGTAAAAGCTTTGATGGACATGAGCGCCTGTAAAAGCTTTGATAGACATGAGCTCCTGTAAAAGCTTTGATGGACATGAGCTCCTGTAAAAGCTTTGATGGACATGAGCGCCTGTAAAAGCTTTGATGGACATGAGCTCCTGTAAAAGCTTTGATGGACATGAGCTCCTGTAAAAGCTTTGATGGACATGAGCTCCTGTAAATGCCTTGATGGACATGAGCTCCTGTAAAAGCTTTGATGGACATGAGCTCCTGTAAATGCCTTGATGGACATGAGCTCCTGAAAAAGCTTTGATGGACATGAGCTCCTGTAAATGCCTTGATGGACATGAGCTCCTGTAAATGCCTTGATGGACATGAGCTCCTGAAAAAGCTTTGATGGACATGAGCTCCTCTAAAGCTTTGATGGACATGAGCTCCTGTAAAAGCCTCGAAGGACATGAGCGCCTGTAAAAGCTTTGAAGGACATGAGCGTCTGTAAAAGCTTCGATGGACATGAGCTCCTGTAAAAGCTTTGATGGACATGAGCGCCTGTAAAAGCTTTGATGGACTTGAGCTCCTGTAAAAGCTTTGATGGACATGAGCTCCTGTAAAGCCTTGATGGACATGAGCTCCTGTAAAAGCTTTGATGGACATGAGCTCCTCTAAAGCTTTGATGGACATGAGCTCCTGTGAAAGCTTTGTTGGACATGAGCGCCTGTAAAAGCTTTGATGAACATGAGCTCCTGTAAAAGCGTTGATGGACATGAGCTCCTGTAAAAGCTTTGATGGACATGAGCGCCTGTAGAAGCTTTGTTGGACATGAGCGTCTGTAAAAGCTTTGATGGACATGAGCTCCTGAAAAAGCTTTCATGGACATGAGCGTCTGTAAAAGCTTTGATGGACATGAGCGTCTGTAAAAGCTTTGTTGGACATGAGCGTCTGTAAAAGCTTTGATGGACATGAGCTCCTGTAAAAGCTTTGATCGACATGAGCGCCTGTAAAAGCTTCGAAGGACATGAGCTCCTGTAAAAGCTTTGATGGACATGAGCTCCTGTAAAAGCTTTGATGGACATGAGCTCCTGTAAAAGCTTCGAAGGACATGAGCTCCTGTGAAAGCTTTGATGGACATGAGCTCCTGTAAAAGCTTTGATGGACATGAGCTCCTCTAAAGTTTTGATGGACATGAGCTCCTGTGAAAGCTTTGTTGGACATGAGCGCCTGTAAAAGCTTTGATGAACATGAGCTCCTGTAAAAGCGTTGATGGACATGAGCTCCTGTAAAAGCTTTGATGGACATGAACGCCTGTAGAAGCTTTGTTGGACATGAGCGTCTGTAAAAGCTTTGATGGACATGAGCTCCTGAAAAAGCTTTGATGGACATGAGCGTCTGTAAAAGCTTTGATGGACATGAGCTCCTGAAAAAGCTTTCATGGACATGAGCGTCTGTAAAAGCTTTGATGGACATGAGCGTCTGTAAAAGCTTTGATGGACATGAGCGTCTGTAAAAGCTTTGATGGACATGAGCTCCTGTAAAAGCTTTGATCGACATGAGCGCCTGTAAAAGCTTCGAAGGACATGAGCTCCTGTAAAAGCTTTGATGGACATGAGCTCCTGTAAAAGCTTTGATGGACATGAGCTCCTGTAAAAGCTTCGAAGGACATGAGCTCCTGTGAAAGCTTTGATGGACATGTGCTCCTGTAAAAGCTTTGATGGACATGAGCTCCTGTAAAAGCTTCGAAGGACATGAGCTCCTGTGAAAGCTTTGATGGACATGAGCTCCTGAAAAAGCTTTGATGGACATGAGCTCCTGTAAAAGCTTCGAAGGACATGAGCTCCTGTGAAAGCTTTGATAGACATAAGCTCCTGTAAAAGCTTTGATGGACATGAGCTCCTGTAAAAGCTTTGATGGACATGAGCGCCTGTAAAAGCTTTGATGGACATGAGCTTCTGTAAAAGCTTTGATGGACATGAGCTCCTGTAAAAGCTTCGAAGGACATGAGCTCATGTGAAAGCTTTGATGGACATGAGCGTCTGTAAAAGCTTTGATGGACATGAGCTCCTGAAAAAGCTTTGATGGACATGAGTGCCTGTAAAAGCTTTGATGGACATGAGCGTCTGTAAAAGCTTTGATGGACATGAGCTCCTGAAAAAGCTTTGATGGACATGAGCTCCAGAAAAAGCTTTGATGGACATGAGCGTCTGTAAAAGCTTTGATGGACATGAGCTCCTGTAAAAGCTTTGATGGACATGAGCTTCTGTAAAAGCTTTGATGGACATGAGCGCCTGTAAAAGCTTTGATGGACATGAGCTCCTGAAAAAGCTTTGATGGACATGAGTGCCTGGAAAAGCTTTGATGGACATGAGCGTCTGTAAAAGCTTTGATGGACATGAGCCCCTGTAAAAGCTTTGATGGACATGAGCTCCTGTAAAAGCTTTGATGGACATGAGCTCCTGAAAAAGCTTTGATGGACATGAGTGCCTGTAAAAGCTTTGATGGACATGAGCCCCTGCAAAAGCTTTGATGGACGTGAGCTCCTGTAAAAGCTTTGATGGACGTGAGCTCCTGTAAAAGCTTTGATGGACATGAGCTCCTCTAAAGCTTTGATGGACATGAGCTCCTCTAAAAGCTTTGATGGACATGAGCCCCTGTAAAATCTTTGATGGACGTGAGCTCCTGTAAAAGCTTTGATGGACATGAGCTCCTCTAAAGCTTTGATGGACATGAGCTCCTCTAAAAGCTTTGATGGACATGAGCGCCTGTAAAAGCTTTGATGGACATGAGCGCCTGTAAAAGCTTTGATGGACATGAGCTTCTGTAAAAGCTTTGATGGACATGAGCTCCTGTAAAAGCTTCGAAGGACATGAGCTCATGTGAAAGCTTTGATGGACATGAGCGTCTGTAAAAGCTTTGATGGACATGAGCTCCTGAAAAAGCTTTGATGGACATGAGTGCCTGTAAAAGCTTTGATGGACATGAGCGTCTGTAAAAGCTTTGATGGACATGAGCTCCTGAAAAAGCTTTGATGGACATGAGCGCCTGTAAAAGCTTCGAAGGACATGAGCTCCTGTAAAAGCTTTGATGGACATGAGCTCCTGTAAAAGCTTTGATGGACATGAGCTCCTGTAAAAGCTTTGATGGACATGAGCTCCTGTAAAAGCTTTGATGGACATGAGCTCCCGTAAAAGCTTTGATGGACATGAGCTCCTGTAAAAGCTTTGATGGACATGAGCTCCTGAAAAAGCTTTGATGGACATGAGCTCCTGTAAAAGCTTTGATGGACATGAGCTCCTGTAAAAGCTTTGATGTACTTGAGCGCCTGTAAGAGCTTTGATCGACATGAGCTCCTGTAAAAGGTTTGATGGACATGAGCTCCTGTAAAAGCTTTGATGGACATGAGCGCCTCTAAAAGCTTCGAAGGACATGAGCTCCTGTAAAAGCTTTGATGGACGTGAGCTCCTGTAAAAGCTTTGATGGACATGAGCTCCTGTAAAAGCTTCAAAGGACATGAGCTCCTGTAAAAGCTTTGATGGACATTAGCTCCTGAAAAAGCTTTGATGGACATGAACTCCTGTAAAAGCTTTGATGGACATGAGCTCTAGTGAAAGCTTTGATGGACATGAGCTCCTGTAAAAGCTTTGATGGACATGAACTCCTGTAAAAGCTTTGATGGACATGAGCTCCTGTAAAAGCTTTGATGGACATGAGCTCCAGTGAAAGCTTTGATGGACGTGAGCTCCTGTAAAAGCCTTGATAAACATGAGCTCCTGTAAAGCTTTGATGGACATGAGCGCCTGTAAAAGCTTTGATGGACATGAGCTCCTCTAAAGCCTTGATGGACATGAGCTCCTGTGAAAGCTTTGATGGACATGAGCGCCTGTAAAAGCTTTGATGTACATGAGCTCCTCTAAAGCTTTGATGGACATGAGCGCCTGTAAAAGCTTTGATGGACATGAGCGCCTGTAAAAGCTTTGAGGGACATGAGCTCCTGTAAAACCTTTGATGGACATGAGCGCCTGTAAAAGCTTTGATGGACATGAGCTCCTCTAAAGCTTTGATGGACATGAGCTCCTGTAAAAGCTTTGATGGACATGAGCGCCTGTAAAAGCTTTGATGGACACGAGCACCTGTAAAAGCTTTGATGGACATGAGCGTCTGTAAAAGCTTTGATGGACATGAGCTCCTGTAAAAGCTTTGATGGACATGAGCTCCTCTAAAGCTTTGATGGACATGAGCGCCTGTAAAAGCTTTGATGGACATGAGCTCCTCTAAAGCTTTGATGGACATGAGCTCCTGTAAAAGCTTTGATGGACATGAGCTCCTGTAAAAGCTTCGAAGGACATGAGCTCCTGTGAAAGCTTTGATGGACATGAGCTCCTGTAAAAGCTTTGATGGACATGAGCTCCTGTAAAAGCTTCGAAGGACATGAGCTCCTGTGAAAGCTTTGATGGACATGAGCTCCTGAAAAAGCTTTGATGGACATGAGCTCCTGTAAAAGCTTCGAAGGACATGAGCTCCTGTGAAAGCTTTGATGGACATGAGCGTCTGTAAAAGCTTTGATGGACATGAGCTCCTGTAAAATCTTTGATGGACATGAGTGCCTGTAAAAGCTTTGATTTACATGAGCGCCTGTAAAAGCTTTGATGGACATGAGCGCCTGTAAAAGCTTTGATGGACATGAGCGCCTGTAAAAGCTTTGATGGACATGAGCGCCTGTAAAAGCTTTGATGTACTTGAGCGCCTGTAAAAGCTTTGATGGACATAAGATCCTGTAAAAGCTTTGATGGACATGAGCTCCTGTAAAAGCTTTGATGGACATAAGATCCTGTAAAAGCTTTGATGGACATGAGCTCCTGTAAAAGCTTTGATGGACATAAGATCCTGTAAAAGCTTTGATGGACATGAGCTCCTCTAAAGCTTTGATGGACATGAGCTCCTCTAAAGCTTTGATGGACATGAGCTCCTGTAAAAGCTTTGATGGACATGAGCTCCTGTAAAAGCTTTGATGGACATAAGATCCTGTAAAAGCTTTGATGGACATGAGCTCCTGTAAAAGCGTTGATGGACATGAGCTCCTGTAAAAGCTTTGATGGACATGAGCTCCTGTAAAAGCGTTGATGGACATGAGCTCCTGTAAAAGCTTTGATGGACATGAGCGCCTGTAGAAGCTTTGTTGGACATGAGCGCCTGTAAAAGCTTTGATGAACATGAGCTCCTGTAAAAGCGTTGATGGACATGAGCTCCTGTAAAAGCTTTGATGGACATGAGCGCCTGTAGAAGCTTTGATGGACATGAGCGCCTGTAAAAGCTTTGATGGACATGAGCTCCTCCAAAAGCTTTGATGGACATGAGCTCCTGTAAAAGCTTTGATGGACATGAGCGCCTGTAAAAGCTTTGATGGACATGAGCTCCTCTAAAAGCTTCGATGGACATGAGCTCTTGTAAAAGCTTTGATGGACATGAGCGCCTGTAAAAGCTTTGATGGACATGAGCGCCTGTAGAAGCTTTGATGGACATGAGCTCCTGTAAAAGCTTTGATGGACATGAGCTCCTGTAAAAGCTTTGATGGCAATGAGCGTCTGTAAAAGCTTTGATTTACATGAGCGGCTGTAAAAGCTTTGATGGACATGAGCGCCTGTAAAAGTTTCGATGGACATGAGCTCCTGTAAAAGCTTTGATGGACATGAGCTCCTGTAAAAGCTTTGATGGACATGAGCTCCTGTAAAAGCTTTGATGGACATGAGCGCCTGTAAAAGTTTCGATGGACATGAGCGCCTGAGAAAGCTTTGATGGACATGAGCTCCTGTAAAAGCTTTGATGGACATGAGCTCCTGTAAAAGCTTTGATGGACATGAGCGCCTGTAAAAGTTTCGATGGACATGAGCGCCTGAGAAAGCTTTGATGGACATGAGCTCCTGTGAAAGCTTCGAAGGACATGAGCTCCTGTAAAAGCTTTGATGGACATGAGCGCCTGTAAAAGTTTCGATGGACATGAGCGCCTGAGAAAGCTTTGATGGACATGAGCTCCTGTAAAAGCTTTGATGGACATGAGCGCCTGTAAAAGCTTTGATGGACATGAGCTCCTGTATAAGCTTTGATGGACATGAGCTCCTGTAAAAGCTTTGATGGACATGAGCGCCTGTAAAAGCTTTGATGGACATGAGCTCCTCTAAAGCTTTGATGGACATGAGCTCCTGTAAAAGCTTTGATGGACATGAGCGCCTGTAAAAGCTTTGATGGACACGAGCACCTGTAAAAGCTTTGATGGACATGAGCGTCTGTAAAAGCTTTGATGGACATGAGCTCCTGTAAAAGCTTTGATGGACATAAGCTCCTGTAAAAGCTTTGATGGACATGAGCGTCTGTAAAAGCTTCGATGGACATGAGCTCCTGTAAAAGCTTTGATGGACATGAGCGCCTGTAAAAGCTTTGATGGACTTGAGCTCCTGTAAAAGCTTTGATGGACATGAGCTCCTGTAAAAGCTTTGATGGACATGAGCTCCTGTAAAAGCTTTGATGGACATAAGCTTCTGTAAAACCTTTGATGGACATGAGCGTCTGTAAAAGCTTCGATGGACATGAGCTCCTGTAAAAGCTTTGATGGACATGAGCGCCTGTAAAAGCTTTGATGGACTTGAGCTCCTGTAAAAGCTTTGATGGACATGAGCTCCTGTAAAAGCTTTGATGGACATGAGCTCCTGTAAAAGCTTTGATGGACATGAGCGCCTGTAAAAGCTTTGATGGACATGAGCGTCTGTAAAAGCTTTGATGGACATGAGCTCCTGTAAAAACTTTGATGTACTTGAGCGCCTGTAAAAGCTTTGATGGACATGAGCGCCTGTAAAAGCTTTGATGGACATGAGCGCCTGTAGAAGCTTTGTTGGACATGAGCGCCTGTAAAAGCTTTGATGGACATGAGCGCCTGTAAAAGCTTTGATGGACATGAGCTCCTGTAAAAGCTTTGATGGACATGAGCTCCTGTAAAAGCTTTGATGGACATGAGCTCCTGTAAAAGCTTTGATGGACATGAGCTCCTGAAAAAGCTTTGATGGACATGAGCTCCTGTGAAAGCTTTGATGGACATGAGCTCCTGTGAAAGCTTTGATGGACATGAGTGCCTGAGAAAGCTTTGATGGACATGAGCTCCTGTAAAAGCTTTGATGGACATGAGCTCCTGTAAAAGCTTTGATGGACATGAGCTCATGTGAAAGCTTTGATGGACATGAGCTTCTGTAAAAGCTTTGAAGGACATGAGCTCCTGTAAAAGCTTTGATGGACATGAGCGCCTGTAAAAGCTTCGAAGGACATGAGCTCCTGTTAAAGCTTTGATGGACATGAGCTCCTGTAAAAGCTTTGATGGACATGAGCTCCTGTAAAAGCTTTGATGGACATGAGCTCATGTGAAAGCTTTGATGGACATGAGCTTCTGTAAAAGCTTTGAAGGACATGAGCTCCTGTAAAAGCTTTGATGGACATGAGCTCCTGTAAAAGCTTTGATGGACATGAGCTCCTGTAAAAGCTTTGATGGACATGAGCTTCTGTAAAAGCTTCGATAGACATGAGCTCCTGTAAAAGCTTCGAAGGACATGAGCTCCTGTAAAAGCTTTGATGGACATGAGCGCCTGTAAAAGCTTTGAAGGACATGAGCTCCTGTAAAAGCTTTGATGGACATGAGCTCCTGTAAAAGCTTTGATGGACATGAGCTCATGTGAAAGCTTTGATGGACATGAGAGTCTGTAAAAGCTTTGATGGACATGAGCTCCTGTAAAAGCTTTGATGGACATGAGCTCCTGTAAAAGCTTTGATGGACATGAGCGCCTGTAAAAGCTTTCATGGACATGAGCTCCTGTAAAAGCTTCGAAGGACATGAGCTCCTGTAAAAGCTTTGATGGACATGAGCTCCTGTAAAAGCTTCGAAGGACATGAGCTCCTGTAAAAGCTTTGATGGACATGAGCTTCTGTAAAAGCTTTGAAGGACATGAGCTCCTGTAAAAGCTTTGATGGGCATGAGCTTCTGTAAAACCTTTGATGGACATGAGCGTCTGTAAAACCTTTGATGGACATGAGCGTCTGTAAAAGCTTTGATGGACATGAGCTCCTGTAAAAGCTTCGAAGGACATGAGCTCCTGTAAAAGCTTTGATGGGCATGAGCTTCTGTAAAAGCTTTGATGGACATGAGCTCCTGTAAAAGCTTTGATGGACATGAGCGCCTGTAAAAGCTTTGATGGACATGAGCTTCTGTAAAAGCTTTGATGGACATGAGCTCCAGTGAAAGCTTTGATGGACATGAGCGCCTGTAAAAGCTTTGATGGACATGAGCTTCTGTAAAAGCTTTGATGGACATGAGCTCCAGTGAAAGCTTTGATGGACATGAGCGCCTGTAAAAGCTTCGAAGGACATGAGCTCCTCTAAAGCTTTGATGGACATGAGCTTCTGTAAAAGCTTTGATGGACATGAGCTCCTGTAAAAGCTTTGATGGACATGAGCGCCTGTAAAAGCTTTGAAGGACATGAGCTCCTGTAAAAGCTTTGATGGACATGAGCTCCTGTAAAAGCTTTGATGGACATGAGCTCATGTGAAAGCTTTGATGGACATGAGCGTCTGTAAAAGCTTTGATGGACATGAGCTCCTGTAAAAGCTTTGATGGACATGAGCTCCTGTAAAAGCTTTGATGGACATGAGCGCCTGTAAAAGCTTTGATGGACATGAGCTCCTGTAAAAGCTTCGAAGGACATGAGCTCCTGTAAAAGCTTTGATGGACATGAGCTTCTGTAAAAGCTTTGAAGGACATGAGCTCCTGTAAAAGCTTTGATGGGCATGAGCTTCTGTAAAACCTTTGATGGACATGAGCGTCTGTAAAACCTTTGATGGACATGAGCCACTGTAAAAGCTTTGATGGACATGAGCTCCTGTAAAAGCTTCGAAGGACATGAGCTCCTGTAAAAGCTTTGATGGGCATGAGCTTCTGTAAAAGCTTTGATGGACATGAGCTCCTGTAAAAGCTTTGATGGACATGAGCGCCTGTAAAAGCTTTGATGGACATGAGCTTCTGTAAAAGCTTTGATGGACATGAGCTCCAGTGAAAGCTTTGATGGACATGAGCGCCTGTAAAAGCTTCGAAGGACATGAGCTCCTCTAAAGCTTTGATGGACATGAGCTCCTGTAAAAGCTTTGATGGACATGAGCTCATGTGAAAGCTTTGATGGACATGAGCGTCTGTAAAAGCTTTGATGGACATGAGCTCCTGTAAAAGCTTTGATGGACATGAGCTCCTGTAAAAGCTTTGATGGACATGAGCGCCTGTAAAAGCTTTGATGGACATGAGCTCCTGTAAAGCTTTGATGGACATGAGCTTCTGTAAAAGCTTTGATGGACATGAGCTTCTGTAAAAGCTTTGATTGACATGAGCTCCTGTAAAGCTTTGATGGACATGAGCGCCTGTAAAAGCTTTGATGGACATGAGCTCCTGTAAAAGCTTTGATGGACATGAGCTCTTGTAAAAGGTTTGATGGACATGAGCGCCTGTAAAAGCTTTGAAGGACATGAGCTCCTCTAAAGCTTTGATGGACATGAGCTCCTGTAAAAGCATTGATGGACAAGAGCGTCTGTAAAAGCTTTGATGGACATGAGCTCCTGAAAAAGCTTTGATGGACATGAGCGTCTGTAAAAGCTTTGATGGACATGAGCGCCTGTAAAAGCTTTGATGGACTTGAGCTCCTGTAAAAGCTTGGATGGACATGAGCTCCTGAAAAAGCTTTAATGGACATGAGCGCCTGTAAAAGCTTCGAAGGACATGAGCGCCTGTAAAAGCTTTGATGGACATGAGCTCCTCAAAAACCTTTGATGGACATGAGCTCCTGTAAAAGCTTTGATGGACATGAGCTCCTGTAAAAGCTTTGATGGACATGAGCTCCTCTAAAGCTTTGATGGACATGAGCGCCTGTAAAAGCTTCGAAGGACATGAGCTCTTGTAAAAGCTTTGATGGACATGAGCTCATGTGAAAGCTTTGATGGACATGAGCTCCTGTAAAAGCTTTGATGGACATGAGCGCCTGTAAAAGCTTAGAAGGACATGAGCTCTTGTAAAAGCTTTGATGGACATGAGCTCCAGTGAAAGCTTTGATGGACATGAGCGCCTGTAAAAGCTTCGAAGGACATGAGCTCCTGTAAAAGCTTTGTTGGACATGAGCTCCTGTAAAAGCTTTGATGGACATGAGCGCCTGTAAAAGCTTTGATGGATATGAGCTTCTGTAAAAGCTTTGATGGACATGAGCTCCTGAAAAAGATTTGATAGACATGAGCTCCTGTAAAGCTTTGAAGGACATGAGCGCCTGTAAAAGCTTTGATGGACATGAGCTCCTGAAAAAGATTTGATAGACATGAGCTCCTGTAAAGCTTTGTTGGACATGAGCTCCTGTAAAAGCTTCGAAGGACATGAGCTCCTGTGAAAGCTTTGATGGACATGAGCTCTTGTAAAATCTTTGATGGACATGAGCTCCTGAAAAAGCTTTGAAGGACATGAGCTCCTGTAAAGGATTTGATGGACATGAGCTCCTGTAAAAGCTTTGATGGACATGAGCTCCTGAAAAAGCTTTGATGGACATGAGCTCCTGTGAAAGCTTAGATGGACATGAGCTCCTGTAAAAGCTTTGATGGACATGAGCGCCTGTAAAAGCTTTGATGGACATGAGCGCCTGTAAAAGCTTTGATGGACATGAGCTCCTCTAAAGCTTTGATGGACATGAGCGCCTGTAAAAGCTTTGATGGACATGAGCGCCTGTAAAAGCTTTGATAGACATGAGCTCCTGTAAAAGCTTTGATGGACATGAGCTCCTGTAAAAGCTTTGATGGACATGAGCGCCTGTAAAAGCTTTGATGGACATGAGCTCCTGTAAAAGCTTTGATGGACATGAGCTCCTGTAAAAGCTTTGATGGACATGAGCTCCTGTAAATGCCTTGATGGACATGAGCTCCTGTAAAAGCTTTGATGGACATGAGCTCCTGTAAATGCCTTGATGGACATGAGCTCCTGAAAAAGCTTTGATGGACATGAGCTCCTGTAAATGCCTTGATGGACATGAGCTCCTGTAAATGCCTTGATGGACATGAGCTCCTGAAAAAGCTTTGATGGACATGAGCTCCTCTAAAGCTTTGATGGACATGAGCTCCTGTAAAAGCCTCGAAGGACATGAGCGCCTGTAAAAGCTTTGAAGGACATGAGCGTCTGTAAAAGCTTCGATGGACATGAGCTCCTGTAAAAGCTTTGATGGACATGAGCGCCTGTAAAAGCTTTGATGGACTTGAGCTCCTGTAAAAGCTTTGATGGACATGAGCTCCTGTAAAGCCTTGATGGACATGAGCTCCTGTAAAAGCTTTGATGGACATGAGCTCCTCTAAAGCTTTGATGGACATGAGCTCCTGTGAAAGCTTTGTTGGACATGAGCGCCTGTAAAAGCTTTGATGAACATGAGCTCCTGTAAAAGCGTTGATGGACATGAGCTCCTGTAAAAGCTTTGATGGACATGAGCGCCTGTAGAAGCTTTGTTGGACATGAGCGTCTGTAAAAGCTTTGATGGACATGAGCTCCTGAAAAAGCTTTCATGGACATGAGCGTCTGTAAAAGCTTTGATGGACATGAGCGTCTGTAAAAGCTTTGTTGGACATGAGCGTCTGTAAAAGCTTTGATGGACATGAGCTCCTGTAAAAGCTTTGATCGACATGAGCGCCTGTAAAAGCTTCGAAGGACATGAGCTCCTGTAAAAGCTTTGATGGACATGAGCTCCTGTAAAAGCTTTGATGGACATGAGCTCCTGTAAAAGCTTCGAAGGACATGAGCTCCTGTGAAAGCTTTGATGGACATGAGCTCCTGTAAAAGCTTTGATGGACATGAGCTCCTCTAAAGTTTTGATGGACATGAGCTCCTGTGAAAGCTTTTTTGGACATGAGCGCCTGTAAAAGCTTTGATGAACATGAGCTCCTGTAAAAGCGTTGATGGACATGAGCTCCTGTAAAAGCTTTGATGGACATGAGCGCCTGTAGAAGCTTTGTTGGACATGAGCGTCTGTAAAAGCTTTGATGGACATGAGCTCCTGAAAAAGCTTTGATGGACATGAGCGTCTGTAAAAGCTTTGATGGACATGAGCTCCTGAAAAAGCTTTCATGGACATGAGCGTCTGTAAAAGCTTTGATGGACATGAGCGTCTGTAAAAGCTTTGATGGACATGAGCGTCTGTAAAAGCTTTGATGGACATGAGCTCCTGTAAAAGCTTTGATCGACATGAGCGCCTGTAAAAGCTTCGAAGGACATGAGCTCCTGTAAAAGCTTTGATGGACATGAGCTCCTGTAAAAGCTTTGATGGACATGAGCTCCTGTAAAAGCTTCGAAGGACATGAGCTCCTGTGAAAGCTTTGATGGACATGTGCTCCTGTAAAAGCTTTGATGGACATGAGCTCCTGTAAAAGCTTCGAAGGACATGAGCTCCTGTGAAAGCTTTGATGGACATGAGCTCCTGAAAAAGCTTTGATGGACATGAGCTCCTGTAAAAGCTTCGAAGGACATGAGCTCCTGTGAAAGCTTTGATAGACATAAGCTCCTGTAAAAGCTTTGATGGACATGAGCTCCTGTAAAAGCTTTGATGGACATGAGCGCCTGTAAAAGCTTTGATGGACATGAGCTTCTGTAAAAGCTTTGATGGACATGAGCTCCTGTAAAAGCTTCGAAGGACATGAGCTCATGTGAAAGCTTTGATGGACATGAGCGTCTGTAAAAGCTTTGATGGACATGAGCTCCTGAAAAAGCTTTGATGGACATGAGTGCCTGTAAAAGCTTTGATGGACATGAGCGTCTGTAAAAGCTTTGATGGACATGAGCTCCTGAAAAAGCTTTGATGGACATGAGCTCCAGAAAAAGCTTTGATGGACATGAGCGTCTGTAAAAGCTTTGATGGACATGAGCTCCTGTAAAAGCTTTGATGGACATGAGCTTCTGTAAAAGCTTTGATGGACATGAGCGCCTGTAAAAGCTTTGATGGACATGAGCTCCTGAAAAAGCTTTGATGGACATGAGTGCCTGTAAAAGCTTTGATGGACATGAGCGTCTGTAAAAGCTTTGATGGACATGAGCCCCTGTAAAAGCTTTGATGGACATGAGCTCCTGTAAAAGCTTTGATGGACATGAGCTCCTGAAAAAGCTTTGATGGACATGAGTGCCTGTAAAAGCTTTGATGGACATGAGCCCCTGTAAAAGCTTTGATGGACGTGAGCTCCTGTAAAAGCTTTGATGGACGTGAGCTCCTGTAAAAGCTTTGATGGACATGAGCTCCTCTAAAGCTTTGATGGACATGAGCTCCTCTAAAAGCTTTGATGGACATGAGCCCCTGTAAAATCTTTGATGGACGTGAGCTCCTGTAAAAGCTTTGATGGACATGAGCTCCTCTAAAGCTTTGATGGACATGAGCTCCTCTAAAAGCTTTGATGGACATGAGCGCCTGTAAAAGCTTTGATGGACATGAGCGCCTGTAAAAGCTTTGATGGACATGAGCTTCTGTAAAAGCTTTGATGGACATGAGCTCCTGTAAAAGCTTCGAAGGACATGAGCTCATGTGAAAGCTTTGATGGACATGAGCGTCTGTAAAAGCTTTGATGGACATGAGCTCCTGAAAAAGCTTTGATGGACATGAGTGCCTGTAAAAGCTTTGATGGACATGAGCGTCTGTAAAAGCTTTGATGGACATGAGCTCCTGAAAAAGCTTTGATGGACATGAGCGCCTGTAAAAGCTTCGAAGGACATGAGCTCCTGTAAAAGCTTTGATGGACATGAGCTCCTGTAAAAGCTTTGATGGACATGAGCTCCTGTAAAAGCTTTGATGGACATGAGCTCCTGTAAAAGCTTTGATGGACATGAGCTCCCGTAAAAGCTTTGATGGACATGAGCTCCTGTAAAAGCTTTGATGGACATGAGCTCCTGAAAAAGCTTTGATGGACATGAGCGCCTGTAAAAGCTTTGATGGACATGAGCTCCTGTAAAAGCTTTGATGTACTTGAGCGCCTGTAAAAGCTTTGCTCGACATGAGCTCCTGTAAAAGGTTTGATGGACATGAGCTCCTGTAAAAGCTTTGATGGACATGAGCGCCTCTAAAAGCTTCGAAGGACATGAGCTCCTGTAAAAGCTTTGATGGACGTGAGCTCCCGTAAAAGCTTTGATGGACATGAGCTCCTGTAAAAGCTTCAAAGGACATGAGCTCCTGTAAAAGCTTTGATGGACATTAGCTCCTGAAAAAGCTTTGATGGACATGAACTCCTGTAAAAGCTTTGATGGACATGAGCTCTAGTGAAAGCTTTGATGGACATGAGCTCCTGTAAAAGCTTTGATGGACATGAACTCCTGTAAAAGCTTTGATGGACATGAGCTCCTGTAAAAGCTTTGATGGACATGAGCTCTAGTGAAAGCTTTGATGGACGTGAGCTCCTGTAAAAGCCTTGATAAACATGAGCTCCTGTAAAGCTTTGATGGACATGAGCGCCTGTAAAAGCTTTGATGGACATGAGCTCCTCTAAAGCCTTGATGGACATGAGCTCCTGTGAAAGCTTTGATGGACATGAGCGCCTGTAAAAGCTTTGATGGACATGAGCTCCTCTAAAGCTTTGATGGACATGAGCGCCTGTAAAAGCTTTGATGGACATGAGCGCCTGTAAAAGCTTTGAGGGACATGAGCTCCTGTAAAACCTTTGATGGACATGAGCGCCTGTAAAAGCTTTGATGGACATGAGCTCCTCTAAAGCTTTGATGGACATGAGCTCCTGTAAAAGCTTTGATGGACATGAGCGCCTGTAAAAGCTTTGATGGACACGAGCACCTGTAAAAGCTTTGATGGACATGAGCGTCTGTAAAAGCTTTGATGGACATGAGCTCCTGTAAAAGCTTTGATGGACATGAGCTCCTCTAAAGCTTTGATGGACATGAGCGCCTGTAAAAGCTTTGATGGACATGAGCTCCTCTAAAGCTTTGATGGACATGAGCTCCTGTAAAAGCTTTGATGGACATGAGCTCCTGTAAAAGCTTCGAAGGACATGAGCTCATGTGAAAGCTTTGATGGACATGAGCTCCTGTAAAAGCTTTGATGGACATGAGCTCCTGTAAAAGCTTCGAAGGACATGAGCTCCTGTGAAAGCTTTGATGGACATGAGCTCCTGAAAAAGCTTTGATGGACATGAGCTCCTGTAAAAGCTTCGAAGGACATGAGCTCCTGTGAAAGCTTTGATGGACATGAGCGTCTGTAAAAGCTTTGATGGACATGAGCTCCTGTAAAATCTTTGATGGACATGAGTGCCTGTAAAAGCTTTGATTTACATGAGCGCCTGTAAAAGCTTTGATGGACATGAGCGCCTGTAAAAGCTTTGATTGACATGAGCGCCTGTAAAAGCTTTGATGGACATGAGCGCCTGTAAAAGCTTTGATGTACTTGAGCGCCTGTAAAAGCTTTGATGGACATAAGATCCTGTAAAAGCTTTGATGGACATGAGCTCCTGTAAAAGCTTTGATGGACATAAGATCCTGTAAAAGCTTTGATGGACATGAGCTCCTGTAAAAGCTTTGATGGACATAAGATCCTGTAAAAGCTTTGATGGACATGAGCTCCTCTAAAGCTTTGATGGACATGAGCTCCTCTAAAGCTTTGATGGACATGAGCTCCCGTAAAAGCTTTGATGGACATGAGCTCCTGTAAAAGCTTTGATGGACATAAGATCCTGTAAAAGCTTTGATGGACATGAGCTCCTGTAAAAGCGTTGATGGACATGAGCTCCTGTAAAAGCTTTGATGGACATGAGCTCCTGTAAAAGCGTTGATGGACATGAGCTCCTGTAAAAGCTTTGATGGACATGAGCGCCTGTAGAAGCTTTGTTGGACATGAGCGCCTGTAAAAGCTTTGATGAACATGAGCTCCTGTAAAAGCGTTGATGGACATGAGCTCCTGTAAAAGCTTTGATGGACATGAGCGCCTGTAGAAGCTTTGATGGACATGAGCGCCTGTAAAAGCTTTGATGGACATGAGCTCCTCCAAAAGCTTTGATGGACATGAGCTCCTGTAAAAGCTTTGATGGACATGAGCGCCTGTAAAAGCTTTGATGGACATGAGCTCCTCTAAAAGCTTCGATGGACATGAGCTCTTGTAAAAGCTTTGATGGACATGAGCGCCTGTAAAAGCTTTGATGGACATGAGCGCCTGTAGAAGCTTTGATGGACATGAGCTCCTGTAAAAGCTTTGATGGACATGAGCTCCTGTAAAAGCTTTGATGGCAATGAGCGTCTGTAAAAGCTTTGATTTACATGAGCGGCTGTAAAAGCTTTGATGGACATGAGCGCCTGTAAAAGTTTCGATGGACATGAGCTCCTGTAAAAGCTTTGATGGACATGAGCTCCTGTAAAAGCTTTGATGGACATGAGCTCCTGTAAAAGCTTTGATGGACATGAGCGCCTGTAAAAGTTTCGATGGACATGAGCGCCTGAGAAAGCTTTGATGGACATGAGCTCCTGTAAAAGCTTTGATGGACATGAGCTCCTGTAAAAGCTTTGATGGACATGAGCGCCTGTAAAAGTTTCGATGGACATGAGCGCCTGAGAAAGCTTTGATGGACATGAGCTCCTGTAAAAGCTTCGAAGGACATGAGCTCCTGTAAAAGCTTTGATGGACATGAGCGCCTGTAAAAGTTTCGATGGACATGAGCGCCTGAGAAAGCTTTGATGGACATGAGCTCCTGTAAAAGCTTTGATGGACATGAGCGCCTGTAAAAGCTTTGATGGACATGAGCTCCTGTATAAGCTTTGATGGACATGAGCTCCTGTAAAAGCTTTGATGGACATGAGCGCCTGTAAAAGCTTTGATGGACATGAGCTCCTCTAAAGCTTTGATGGACATGAGCTCCTGTAAAAGCATTGATGGACATGAGCGCCTGTAAAAGCTTTGATGGACACGAGCACCTGTAAAAGCTTTGATGGACATGAGCGTCTGTAAAAGCTTTGATGGACATGAGCTCCTGTAAAAGCTTTGATGGACATAAGCTCCTGTAAAAGCTTTGATGGACATGAGCGTCTGTAAAAGCTTCGATGGACATGAGCTCCTGTAAAAGCTTTGATGGACATGAGCGCCTGTAAAAGCTTTGATGGACTTGAGCTCCTGTAAAAGCTTTGATGGACATGAGCTCCTGTAAAAGCTTTGATGGACATGAGCTCCTGTAAAAGCTTTGATGGACATAAGCTTCTGTAAAACCTTTGATGGACATGAGCGTCTGTAAAAGCTTCGATGGACATGAGCTCCTGTAAAAGCTTTGATGGACATGAGCGCCTGTAAAAGCTTTGATGGACTTGAGCTCCTGTAAAAGCTTTGATGGACATGAGCTCCTGTAAAAGCTTTGATGGACATGAGCTCCTGTAAAAGCTTTGATGGACATGAGCGCCTGTAAAAGCTTTGATGGACATGAGCGTCTGTAAAAGCTTTGATGGACATGAGCTCCTGTAAAAGCTTTGATGTACTTGAGCGCCTGTAAAAGCTTTGATGGACATGAGCGCCTGTAAAAGCTTTGATGGACATGAGCGCCTGTAGAAGCTTTGTTGGACATGAGCGCCTGTAAAAGCTTTGATGGACATGAGCGCCTGTAAAAGCTTTGATGGACATGAGCTCCTGTAAAAGCTTTGATGGACATGAGCTCCTGTAAAAGCTTTGATGGACATGAGCTCCTGTAAAAGCTTTGATGGACATGAGCTCCTGAAAAAGCTTTGATGGACATGAGCTCCTGTGAAAGCTTTGATGGACATGAGCTCCTGTGAAAGCTTTGATGGACATGAGTGCCTGAGAAAGCTTTGATGGACATGAGCTCCTGTAAAAGCTTTGATGGACATGAGCTCCTGTAAAAGCGTTGATGGACATGAGCTCATGTGAAAGCTTTGATGGACATGAGCTTCTGTAAAAGCTTTGAAGGACATGAGCTCCTGTAAAAGCTTTGATGGACATGAGCGCCTGTAAAAGCTTCGAAGGACATGAGCTCCTGTTAAAGCTTTGATGGACATGAGCTCCTGTAAAAGCTTTGATGGACATGAGCTCCTGTAAAAGCTTTGATGGACATGAGCTCATGTGAAAGCTTTGATGGACATGAGCTTCTGTAAAAGCTTTGAAGGACATGAGCTCCTGTAAAAGCTTTGATGGACATGAGCTCCTGTAAAAGCTTTGATGGACATGAGCTCCTGTAAAAGCTTTGATGGACATGAGCTTCTGTAAAAGCTTCGATAGACATGAGCTCCTGTAAAAGCTTCGAAGGACATGAGCTCCTGTAAAAGCTTTGATGGACATGAGCGCCTGTAAAAGCTTTGAAGGACATGAGCTCCTGTAAAAGCTTTGATGGACATGAGCTCCTGTAAAAGCTTTGATGGACATGAGCTCCTGTGAAAGCTTTGATGGACATGAGCGTCTGTAAAAGCTTTGATGGACATGAGCTCCTGTAAAAGCTTTGATGGACATGAGCTCCTGTAAAAGCTTTGATGGACATGAGCGCCTGTAAAAGCTTTGATGGACATGAGCTCCTGTAAAAGCTTCGAAGGACATGAGCTCCTGTAAAAGCTTTGATGGACATGAGCTCCTGTAAAAGCTTCGAAGGACATGAGCGAGCTTCTGTAAAAGCTTTGAAGGACATGAGCTCCTGTAAAAGCTTTGATGGGCATGAGCTTCTGTAAAACCTTTGATGGACATGAGCGTCTGTAAAACCTTTGATGGACATGAGCGTCTGTAAAAGCTTTGATGGACATGAGCTCCTGTAAAAGCTTCGAAGGACATGAGCTCCTGTAAAAGCTTTGATGGGTATGAGCTTCTGTAAAAGCTTTGATGGACATGAGCGTCTGTAAAACCTTTGATGGACATGAGCCACTGTAAAAGCTTTGATGGACATGAGCTCCTGTAAAAGCTTCGAAGGACATGAGCTCCTGTAAAAGCTTTGATGGGCATGAGCTTCTGTAAAAGCTTTGATGGACATGAGCTCCTGTAAAAGCTTTGATGGACATGAGCGCCTGTAAAAGCTTTGATGGACATGAGCTTCTGTAAAAGCTTTGATGGACATGAGCTCCAGTGAAAGCTTCGATGGACATGAGCGCCTGTAAAAGCTTCGAAGGACATGAGCTCCTCTAAAGCTTTGATGGACATGAGCTCCTGTAAAAGCTTTGATGGACATGAGCTCATGTGAAAGCTTTGATGGACATGAGCGTCTGTAAAAGCTTTGATGGACATGAGCTCCTGTAAAAGCTTTGATGGACATGAGCTCCTGTAAAAGCTTTGATGGACATGAGCGCCTGTAAAAGCTTTGATGGACATGAGCTCCTGTAAAGCTTTGATGGACATGAGCTTCTGTAAAAGCTTTGAAGGACATGAGCTCCTCTAAAGCTTTGATGGACATGAGCTCCTGTAAAAGCATTGATGGACAAGAGCGTCTGTAAAAGCTTTGATGGACATGAGCTCCTGAAAAAGCTTTGATGGACATGAGCGTCTGTAAAAGCTTTGATGGACATGAGCGCCTGTAAAAGCTTTGATGGACTTGAGCTCCTGTAAAAGCTTGGATGGACATGAGCTCCTGAAAAAGCTTTAATGGACATGAGCGCCTGTAAAAGCTTCGAAGGACATGAGCGCCTGTAAAAGCTTTGATGGACATGAGCTCCTCAAAAACCTTTGATGGACATGAGCTCCTGTAAAAGCTTTGATGGACATGAGCTCCTGTAAAAGCTTTGATGGACATGAGCTCCTCTAAAGCTTTGATGGACATGAGCGCCTGTAAAAGCTTCGAAGGACATGAGCTCTTGTAAAAGCTTTGATGGACATGAGCTCATGTGAAAGCTTTGATGGACATGAGCTCCTGTAAAAGCTTTGATGGACATGAGCGCCTGTAAAAGCTTAGAAGGACATGAGCTCTTGTAAAAGCTTTGATGGACATGAGCTCCAGTGAAAGCTTTGATGGACATGAGCGCCTGTAAAAGCTTCGAAGGACATGAGCTCCTGTAAAAGCTTTGTTGGACATGAGCTCCTGTAAAAGCTTTGATGGACATGAGCGCCTGTAAAAGCTTTGATGGATATGAGCTTCTGTAAAAGCTTTGATGGACATGAGCTCCTGAAAAAGATTTGATAGACATGAGCTCCTGTAAAGCTTTGAAGGACATGAGCGCCTGTAAAAGCTTTGATGGACATGAGCTCCTGAAAAAGATTTGATAGACATGAGCTCCTGTAAAGCTTTGTTGGACATGAGCTCCTGTAAAAGCTTCGAAGGACATGAGCTCCTGTGAAAGCTTTGATGGACATGAGCTCTTGTAAAATCTTTGATGGACATGAGCTCCTGAAAAAGCTTTGAAGGACATGAGCTCCTGTAAAGGATTTGATGGACATGAGCTCCTGTAAAAGCTTTGATGGACATGAGCTCCTGAAAAAGCTTTGATGGACATGAGCTCCTGTGAAAGCTTAGATGGACATGAGCTCCTGTAAAAGCTTTGATGGACATGAGCGCCTGTAAAAGCTTTGATGGACATGAGCGCCTGTAAAAGCTTTGATGGACATGAGCTCATCTAAAGCTTTGATGGACATGAGCGCCTGTAAAAGCTTTGATGGACATGAGCGCCTGTAAAAGCTTTGATAGACATGAGCTCCTGTAAAAGCTTTGATGGACATGAGCTCCTGTAAAAGCTTTGATGGACATGAGCGCCTGTAAAAGCTTTGATGGACATGAGCTCCTGTAAAAGCTTTGATGGACATGAGCTCCTGTAAAAGCTTTGATGGACATGAGCTCCTGTAAATGCCTTGATGGACATGAGCTCCTGTAAAAGCTTTGATGGACATGAGCTCCTGTAAATGCCTTGATGGACATGAGCTCCTGAAAAAGCTTTGATGGACATGAGCTCCTGTAAATGCCTTGATGGACATGAGCTCCTGTAAATGCCTTGATGGACATGAGCTCCTGAAAAAGCTTTGATGGACATGAGCTCCTCTAAAGCTTTGATGGACATGAGCTCCTGTAAAAGCCTCGAAGGACATGAGCGCCTGTAAAAGCTTTGAAGGACATGAGCGTCTGTAAAAGCTTCGATGGACATGAGCTCCTGTAAAAGCTTTGATGGACATGAGCGCCTGTAAAAGCTTTGATGGACTTGAGCTCCTGTAAAAGCTTTGATGGACATGAGCTCCTGTAAAGCCTTGATGGACATGAGCTCCTGTAAAAGCTTTGATGGACATGAGCTCCTCTAAAGCTTTGATGGACATGAGCTCCTGTGAAAGCTTTGTTGGACATGAGCGCCTGTAAAAGCTTTGATGAACATGAGCTCCTGTAAAAGCGTTGATGGACATGAGCTCCTGTAAAAGCTTTGATGGACATGAGCGCCTGTAGAAGCTTTGTTGGACATGAGCGTCTGTAAAAGCTTTGATGGACATGAGCTCCTGAAAAAGCTTTCATGGACATGAGCGTCTGTAAAAGCTTTGATGGACATGAGCGTCTGTAAAAGCTTTGTTGGACATGAGCGTCTGTAAAAGCTTTGATGGACATGAGCTCCTGTAAAAGCTTTGATCGACATGAGCGCCTGTAAAAGCTTCGAAGGACATGAGCTCCTGTAAAAGCTTTGATGGACATGAGCTCCTGTAAAAGCTTTGATGGACATGAGCTCCTGTAAAAGCTTCGAAGGACATGAGCTCCTGTGAAAGCTTTGATGGACATGAGCTCCTGTAAAAGCTTTGATGGACATGAGCTCCTCTAAAGTTTTGATGGACATGAGCTCCTGTGAAAGCTTTTTTGGACATGAGCGCCTGTAAAAGCTTTGATGAACATGAGCTCCTGTAAAAGCGTTGATGGACATGAGCTCCTGTAAAAGCTTTGATGGACATGAGCGCCTGTAGAAGCTTTGTTGGACATGAGCGTCTGTAAAAGCTTTGATGGACATGAGCTCCTGAAAAAGCTTTGATGGACATGAGCGTCTGTAAAAGCTTTGATGGACATGAGCTCCTGAAAAAGCTTTCATGGACATGAGCGTCTGTAAAAGCTTTGATGGACATGAGCGTCTGTAAAAGCTTTGATGGACATGAGCGTCTGTAAAAGCTTTGATGGACATGAGCTCCTGTAAAAGCTTTGATCGACATGAGCGCCTGTAAAAGCTTCGAAGGACATGAGCTCCTGTAAAAGCTTTGATGGACATGAGCTCCTGTAAAAGCTTTGATGGACATGAGCTCCTGTAAAAGCTTCGAAGGACATGAGCTCCTGTGAAAGCTTTGATGGACATGTGCTCCTGTAAAAGCTTTGATGGACATGAGCTCCTGTAAAAGCTTCGAAGGACATGAGCTCCTGTGAAAGCTTTGATGGACATGAGCTCCTGAAAAAGCTTTGATGGACATGAGCTCCTGTAAAAGCTTCGAAGGACATGAGCTCCTGTGAAAGCTTTGATAGACATAAGCTCCTGTAAAAGCTTTGATGGACATGAGCTCCTGTAAAAGCTTTGATGGACATGAGCGCCTGTAAAAGCTTTGATGGACATGAGCTTCTGTAAAAGCTTTGATGGACATGAGCTCCTGTAAAAGCTTCGAAGGACATGAGCTCATGTGAAAGCTTTGATGGACATGAGCGTCTGTAAAAGCTTTGATGGACATGAGCTCCTGAAAAAGCTTTGATGGACATGAGTGCCTGTAAAAGCTTTGATGGACATGAGCGTCTGTAAAAGCTTTGATGGACATGAGCTCCTGAAAAAGCTTTGATGGACATGAGCTCCAGAAAAAGCTTTGATGGACATGAGCGTCTGTAAAAGCTTTGATGGACATGAGCTCCTGTAAAAGCTTTGATGGACATGAGCTTCTGTAAAAGCTTTGATGGACATGAGCGCCTGTAAAAGCTTTGATGGACATGAGCTCCTGAAAAAGCTTTGATGGACATGAGTGCCTGTAAAAGCTTTGATGGACATGAGCGTCTGTAAAAGCTTTGATGGACATGAGCCCCTGTAAAAGCTTTGATGGACATGAGCTCCTGTAAAAGCTTTGATGGACATGAGCTCCTGAAAAAGCTTTGATGGACATGAGTGCCTGTAAAAGCTTTGATGGACATGAGCCCCTGTAAAAGCTTTGATGGACGTGAGCTCCTGTAAAAGCTTTGATGGACGTGAGCTCCTGTAAAAGCTTTGATGGACATGAGCTCCTCTAAAGCTTTGATGGACATGAGCTCCTCTAAAAGCTTTGATGGACATGAGCCCCTGTAAAATCTTTGATGGACGTGAGCTCCTGTAAAAGCTTTGATGGACATGAGCTCCTCTAAAGCTTTGATGGACATGAGCTCCTCTAAAAGCTTTGATGGACATGAGCGCCTGTAAAAGCTTTGATGGACATGAGCGCCTGTAAAAGCTTTGATGGACATGAGCTTCTGTAAAAGCTTTGATGGACATGAGCTCCTGTAAAAGCTTCGAAGGACATGAGCTCATGTGAAAGCTTTGATGGACATGAGCGTCTGTAAAAGCTTTGATGGACATGAGCTCCTGAAAAAGCTTTGATGGACATGAGTGCCTGTAAAAGCTTTGATGGACATGAGCGTCTGTAAAAGCTTTGATGGACATGAGCTCCTGAAAAAGCTTTGATGGACATGAGCGCCTGTAAAAGCTTCGAAGGACATGAGCTCCTGTAAAAGCTTTGATGGACATGAGCTCCTGTAAAAGCTTTGATGGACATGAGCTCCTGTAAAAGCTTTGATGGACATGAGCTCCTGTAAAAGCTTTGATGGACATGAGCTCCCGTAAAAGCTTTGATGGACATGAGCTCCTGTAAAAGCTTTGATGGACATGAGCTCCTGAAAAAGCTTTGATGGACATGAGCGCCTGTAAAAGCTTTGATGGACATGAGCTCCTGTAAAAGCTTTGATGTACTTGAGCGCCTGTAAAAGCTTTGCTCGACATGAGCTCCTGTAAAAGGTTTGATGGACATGAGCTCCTGTAAAAGCTTTGATGGACATGAGCGCCTCTAAAAGCTTCGAAGGACATGAGCTCCTGTAAAAGCTTTGATGGACGTGAGCTCCCGTAAAAGCTTTGATGGACATGAGCTCCTGTAAAAGCTTCAAAGGACATGAGCTCCTGTAAAAGCTTTGATGGACATTAGCTCCTGAAAAAGCTTTGATGGACATGAACTCCTGTAAAAGCTTTGATGGACATGAGCTCTAGTGAAAGCTTTGATGGACATGAGCTCCTGTAAAAGCTTTGATGGACATGAACTCCTGTAAAAGCTTTGATGGACATGAGCTCCTGTAAAAGCTTTGATGGACATGAGCTCTAGTGAAAGCTTTGATGGACGTGAGCTCCTGTAAAAGCCTTGATAAACATGAGCTCCTGTAAAGCTTTGATGGACATGAGCGCCTGTAAAAGCTTTGATGGACATGAGCTCCTCTAAAGCCTTGATGGACATGAGCTCCTGTGAAAGCTTTGATGGACATGAGCGCCTGTAAAAGCTTTGATGGACATGAGCTCCTCTAAAGCTTTGATGGACATGAGCGCCTGTAAAAGCTTTGATGGACATGAGCGCCTGTAAAAGCTTTGAGGGACATGAGCTCCTGTAAAACCTTTGATGGACATGAGCGCCTGTAAAAGCTTTGATGGACATGAGCTCCTCTAAAGCTTTGATGGACATGAGCTCCTGTAAAAGCTTTGATGGACATGAGCGCCTGTAAAAGCTTTGATGGACACGAGCACCTGTAAAAGCTTTGATGGACATGAGCGTCTGTAAAAGCTTTGATGGACATGAGCTCCTGTAAAAGCTTTGATGGACATGAGCTCCTCTAAAGCTTTGATGGACATGAGCGCCTGTAAAAGCTTTGATGGACATGAGCTCCTCTAAAGCTTTGATGGACATGAGCTCCTGTAAAAGCTTTGATGGACATGAGCTCCTGTAAAAGCTTCGAAGGACATGAGCTCATGTGAAAGCTTTGATGGACATGAGCTCCTGTAAAAGCTTTGATGGACATGAGCTCCTGTAAAAGCTTCGAAGGACATGAGCTCCTGTGAAAGCTTTGATGGACATGAGCTCCTGAAAAAGCTTTGATGGACATGAGCTCCTGTAAAAGCTTCGAAGGACATGAGCTCCTGTGAAAGCTTTGATGGACATGAGCGTCTGTAAAAGCTTTGATGGACATGAGCTCCTGTAAAATCTTTGATGGACATGAGTGCCTGTAAAAGCTTTGATTTACATGAGCGCCTGTAAAAGCTTTGATGGACATGAGCGCCTGTAAAAGCTTTGATTGACATGAGCGCCTGTAAAAGCTTTGATGGACATGAGCGCCTGTAAAAGCTTTGATGTACTTGAGCGCCTGTAAAAGCTTTGATGGACATAAGATCCTGTAAAAGCTTTGATGGACATGAGCTCCTGTAAAAGCTTTGATGGACATAAGATCCTGTAAAAGCTTTGATGGACATGAGCTCCTGTAAAAGCTTTGATGGACATAAGATCCTGTAAAAGCTTTGATGGACATGAGCTCCTCTAAAGCTTTGATGGACATGAGCTCTTCTAAAGCTTTGATGGACATGAGCTCCCGTAAAAGCTTTGATGGACATGAGCTCCTGTAAAAGCTTTGATGGACATAAGATCCTGTAAAAGCTTTGATGGACATGAGCTCCTGTAAAAGCGTTGATGGACATGAGCTCCTGTAAAAGCTTTGATGGACATGAGCTCCTGTAAAAGCGTTGATGGACATGAGCTCCTGTAAAAGCTTTGATGGACATGAGCGCCTGTAGAAGCTTTGTTGGACATGAGCGCCTGTAAAAGCTTTGATGAACATGAGCTCCTGTAAAAGCGTTGATGGACATGAGCTCCTGTAAAAGCTTTGATGGACATGAGCGCCTGTAGAAGCTTTGATGGACATGAGCGCCTGTAAAAGCTTTGATGGACATGAGCTCCTCCAAAAGCTTTGATGGACATGAGCTCCTGTAAAAGCTTTGATGGACATGAGCGCCTGTAAAAGCTTTGATGGACATGAGCTCCTCTAAAAGCTTCGATGGACATGAGCTCTTGTAAAAGCTTTGATGGACATGAGCGCCTGTAAAAGCTTTGATGGACATGAGCGCCTGTAGAAGCTTTGATGGACATGAGCTCCTGTAAAAGCTTTGATGGACATGAGCTCCTGTAAAAGCTTTGATGGCAATGAGCGTCTGTAAAAGCTTTGATTTACATGAGCGGCTGTAAAAGCTTTGATGGACATGAGCGCCTGTAAAAGTTTCGATGGACATGAGCTCCTGTAAAAGCTTTGATGGACATGAGCTCCTGTAAAAGCTTTGATGGACATGAGCTCCTGTAAAAGCTTTGATGGACATGAGCGCCTGTAAAAGTTTCGATGGACATGAGCGCCTGAGAAAGCTTTGATGGACATGAGCTCCTGTAAAAGCTTTGATGGACATGAGCTCCTGTAAAAGCTTTGATGGACATGAGCGCCTGTAAAAGTTTCGATGGACATGAGCGCCTGAGAAAGCTTTGATGGACATGAGCTCCTGTAAAAGCTTCGAAGGACATGAGCTCCTGTAAAAGCTTTGATGGACATGAGCGCCTGTAAAAGTTTCGATGGACATGAGCGCCTGAGAAAGCTTTGATGGACATGAGCTCCTGTAAAAGCTTTGATGGACATGAGCGCCTGTAAAAGCTTTGATGGACATGAGCTCCTGTATAAGCTTTGATGGACATGAGCTCCTGTAAAAGCTTTGATGGACATGAGCGCCTGTAAAAGCTTTGATGGACATGAGCTCCTCTAAAGCTTTGATGGACATGAGCTCCTGTAAAAGCATTGATGGACATGAGCGCCTGTAAAAGCTTTGATGGACACGAGCACCTGTAAAAGCTTTGATGGACATGAGCGTCTGTAAAAGCTTTGATGGACATGAGCTCCTGTAAAAGCTTTGATGGACATAAGCTCCTGTAAAAGCTTTGATGGACATGAGCGTCTGTAAAAGCTTCGATGGACATGAGCTCCTGTAAAAGCTTTGATGGACATGAGCGCCTGTAAAAGCTTTGATGGACTTGAGCTCCTGTAAAAGCTTTGATGGACATGAGCTCCTGTAAAAGCTTTGATGGACATGAGCTCCTGTAAAAGCTTTGATGGACATAAGCTTCTGTAAAACCTTTGATGGACATGAGCGTCTGTAAAAGCTTCGATGGACATGAGCTCCTGTAAAAGCTTTGATGGACATGAGCGCCTGTAAAAGCTTTGATGGACTTGAGCTCCTGTAAAAGCTTTGATGGACATGAGCTCCTGTAAAAGCTTTGATGGACATGAGCTCCTGTAAAAGCTTTGATGGACATGAGCGCCTGTAAAAGCTTTGATGGACATGAGCGTCTGTAAAAGCTTTGATGGACATGAGCTCCTGTAAAAGCTTTGATGTACTTGAGCGCCTGTAAAAGCTTTGATGGACATGAGCGCCTGTAAAAGCTTTGATGGACATGAGCGCCTGTAGAAGCTTTGTTGGACATGAGCGCCTGTAAAAGCTTTGATGGACATGAGCGCCTGTAAAAGCTTTGATGGACATGAGCTCCTGTAAAAGCTTTGATGGACATGAGCTCCTGAAAAAGCTTTGATGGACATGAGCTCCTGTGAAAGCTTTGATGGACATGAGCTCCTGTGAAAGCTTTGATGGACATGAGTGCCTGAGAAAGCTTTGATGGACATGAGCTCCTGTAAAAGCTTTGATGGACATGAGCTCCTGTAAAAGCGTTGATGGACATGAGCTCATGTGAAAGCTTTGATGGACATGAGCTTCTGTAAAAGCTTTGAAGGACATGAGCTCCTGTAAAAGCTTTGATGGACATGAGCGCCTGTAAAAGCTTCGAAGGACATGAGCTCCTGTTAAAGCTTTGATGGACATGAGCTCCTGTAAAAGCTTTGATGGACATGAGCTCCTGTAAAAGCTTTGATGGACATGAGCTCATGTGAAAGCTTTGATGGACATGAGCTTCTGTAAAAGCTTTGAAGGACATGAGCTCCTGTAAAAGCTTTGATGGACATGAGCTCCTGTAAAAGCTTTGATGGACATGAGCTCCTGTAAAAGCTTTGATGGACATGAGCTTCTGTAAAAGCTTCGATAGACATGAGCTCCTGTAAAAGCTTCGAAGGACATGAGCTCCTGTAAAAGCTTTGATGGACATGAGCTCCTGTAAAAGCTTTGATGGACATGAGCTCCTGTGAAAGCTTTGATGGACATGAGCGTCTGTAAAAGCTTTGATGGACATGAGCTCCTGTAAAAGCTTTGATGGACATGAGCTCCTGTAAAAGCTTTGATGGACATGAGCGCCTGTAAAAGCTTTGATGGACATGAGCTCCTGTAAAAGCTTCGAAGGACATGAGCTCCTGTAAAAGCTTTGATGGACATGAGCTCCTGTAAAAGCTTCGAAGGACATGAGCGAGCTTCTGTAAAAGCTTTGAAGGACATGAGCTCCTGTAAAAGCTTTGATGGGCATGAGCTTCTGTAAAACCTTTGATGGACATGAGCGTCTGTAAAACCTTTGATTGACATGAGCGTCTGTAAAAGCTTTGATGGACATGAGCTCCTGTAAAAGCTTCGAAGGACATGAGCTCCTGTAAAAGCTTTGATGGGCATGAGCTTCTGTAAAAGCTTTGATGGACATGAGCGTCTGTAAAACCTTTGATGGACATGAGCCACTGTAAAAGCTTTGATGGACATGAGCTCCTGTAAAAGCTTCGAAGGACATGAGCTCCTGTAAAAGCTTTGATGGGCATGAGCTTCTGTAAAAGCTTTGATGGACATGAGCTCCTGTAAAAGCTTTGATGGACATGAGCGCCTGTAAAAGCTTTGATGGACATGAGCTTCTGTAAAAGCTTTGATGGACATGAGCTCCAGTGAAAGCTTCGATGGACATGAGCGCCTGTAAAAGCTTCGAAGGACATGAGCTCCTCTAAAGCTTTGATGGACATGAGCTCCTGTAAAAGCTTTGATGGACATGAGCTCATGTGAAAGCTTTGATGGACATGAGCGTCTGTAAAAGCTTTGATGGACATGAGCTCCTGTAAAAGCTTTGATGGACATGAGCTCCTGTAAAAGCTTTGATGGACATGAGCGCCTGTAAAAGCTTTGATGGACATGAGCTCCTGTAAAGCTTTGATGGACATGAGCTTCTGTAAAAGCTTTGATGGACATGAGCTTCTGTAAAAGCTTTGATTGACATGAGCTCCTGTAAAGCTTTGATGGACATGAGCGCCTGTAAAAGCTTTGATGGACATGAGCTCCTGTAAAAGCTTTGATGGACATGAGCTCTTGTAAAAGGTTTGATGGACATGAGCGCCTGTAAAAGCTTTGAAGGACATGAGCTCCTCTAAAGCTTTGATGGACATGAGCTCCTGTAAAAGCTTTGATGGACAAGAGCGTCTGTAAAAGCTTTGATGGACATGAGCTCCTGAAAAAGCTTTGATGGACATGAGCGTCTGTAAAAGCTTTGATGGACATGAGCGCCTGTAAAAGCTTTGATGGACTTGAGCTCCTGTAAAAGCTTGGATGGACATGAGCTCCTGAAAAAGCTTTAATGGACATGAGCGCCTGTAAAAGCTTCGAAGGACATGAGCGCCTGTAAAAGCTTTGATGGACATGAGCTCCTCAAAAACCTTTGATGGACATGAGCTCCTGTAAAAGCTTTGATGGACATGAGCTCCTGTAAAAGCTTTGATGGACATGAGCTCCTCTAAAGCTTTGATGGACATGAGCGCCTGTAAAAGCTTCGAAGGACATGAGCTCTTGTAAAAGCTTTGATGGACATGAGCTCATGTGAAAGCTTTGATGGACATGAGCTCCTGTAAAAGCTTTGATGGACATGAGCGCCTGTAAAAGCTTAGAAGGACATGAGCTCTTGTAAAAGCTTTGATGGACATGAGCTCCAGTGAAAGCTTTGATGGACATGAGCGCCTGTAAAAGCTTCGAAGGACATGAGCTCCTGTAAAAGCTTTGTTGGACATGAGCTCCTGTAAAAGCTTTGATGGACATGAGCGCCTGTAAAAGCTTTGATGGATATGAGCTTCTGTAAAAGCTTTGATGGACATGAGCTCCTGAAAAAGATTTGATAGACATGAGCTCCTGTAAAGCTTTGAAGGACATGAGCGCCTGTAAAAGCTTTGATGGACATGAGCTCCTGAAAAAGATTTGATAGACATGAGCTCCTGTAAAGCTTTGTTGGACATGAGCTCCTGTAAAAGCTTCGAAGGACATGAGCTCCTGTGAAAGCTTTGATGGACATGAGCTCTTGTAAAAGCTTTGATGGACATGAGCTCCTGAAAAAGCTTTGAAGGACATGAGCTCCTGTAAAGGATTTGATGGACATGAGCTCCTGTAAAAGCTTTGATGGACATGAGCTCCTGAAAAAGCTTTGATGGACATGAGCTCCTGTGAAAGCTTAGATGGACATGAGCTCCTGTAAAAGCTTTGATGGACATGAGCGCCTGTAAAAGCTTTGATGGACATGAGCGCCTGTAAAAGCTTTGATGGACATGAGCTCCTCTAAAGCTTTGATGGACATGAGCGCCTGTAAAAGCTTTGATGGACATGAGCGCCTGTAAAAGCTTTGATAGACATGAGCTCCTGTAAAAGCTTTGATGGACATGAGCTCCTGTAAAAGCTTTGATGGACATGAGCGCCTGTAAAAGCTTTGATGGACATGAGCTCCTGTAAAAGCTTTGATGGACATGAGCTCCTGTAAAAGCTTTGATGGACATGAGCTCCTGTAAATGCCTTGATGGACATGAGCTCCTGTAAAAGCTTTGATGGACATGAGCTCCTGTAAATGCCTTGATGGACATGAGCTCCTGAAAAAGCTTTGATGGACATGAGCTCCTGTAAATGCCTTGATGGACATGAGCTCCTGTAAATGCCTTGATGGACATGAGCTCCTGAAAAAGCTTTGATGGACATGAGCTCCTCTAAAGCTTTGATGGACATGAGCTCCTGTAAAAGCCTCGAAGGACATGAGCGCCTGTAAAAGCTTTGAAGGACATGAGCGTCTGTAAAAGCTTCGATGGACATGAGCTCCTGTAAAAGCTTTGATGGACATGAGCGCCTGTAAAAGCTTTGATGGACTTGAGCTCCTGTAAAAGCTTTGATGGACATGAGCTCCTGTAAAGCCTTGATGGACATGAGCTCCTGTAAAAGCTTTGATGGACATGAGCTCCTCTAAAGCTTTGATGGACATGAGCTCCTGTGAAAGCTTTGTTGGACATGAGCGCCTGTAAAAGCTTTGATGAACATGAGCTCCTGTAAAAGCGTTGATGGACATGAGCTCCTGTAAAAGCTTTGATGGACATGAGCGCCTGTAGAAGCTTTGTTGGACATGAGCGTCTGTAAAAGCTTTGATGGACATGAGCTCCTGAAAAAGCTTTCATGGACATGAGCGTCTGTAAAAGCTTTGATGGACATGAGCGTCTGTAAAAGCTTTGTTGGACATGAGCGTCTGTAAAAGCTTTGATGGACATGAGCTCCTGTAAAAGCTTTGATCGACATGAGCGCCTGTAAAAGCTTCGAAGGACATGAGCTCCTGTAAAAGCTTTGATGGACATGAGCTCCTGTAAAAGCTTTGATGGACATGAGCTCCTGTAAAAGCTTCGAAGGACATGAGCTCCTGTGAAAGCTTTGATGGACATGAGCTCCTGTAAAAGCTTTGATGGACATGAGCTCCTCTAAAGTTTTGATGGACATGAGCTCCTGTGAAAGCTTTTTTGGACATGAGCGCCTGTAAAAGCTTTGATGAACATGAGCTCCTGTAAAAGCGTTGATGGACATGAGCTCCTGTAAAAGCTTTGATGGACATGAGCGCCTGTAGAAGCTTTGTTGGACATGAGCGTCTGTAAAAGCTTTGATGGACATGAGCTCCTGAAAAAGCTTTGATGGACATGAGCGTCTGTAAAAGCTTTGATGGACATGAGCTCCTGAAAAAGCTTTCATGGACATGAGCGTCTGTAAAAGCTTTGATGGACATGAGCGTCTGTAAAAGCTTTGATGGACATGAGCGTCTGTAAAAGCTTTGATGGACATGAGCTCCTGTAAAAGCTTTGATCGACATGAGCGCCTGTAAAAGCTTCGAAGGACATGAGCTCCTGTAAAAGCTTTGATGGACATGAGCTCCTGTAAAAGCTTTGATGGACATGAGCTCCTGTAAAAGCTTCGAAGGACATGAGCTCCTGTGAAAGCTTTGATGGACATGTGCTCCTGTAAAAGCTTTGATGGACATGAGCTCCTGTAAAAGCTTCGAAGGACATGAGCTCCTGTGAAAGCTTTGATGGACATGAGCTCCTGAAAAAGCTTTGATGGACATGAGCTCCTGTAAAAGCTTCGAAGGACATGAGCTCCTGTGAAAGCTTTGATAGACATAAGCTCCTGTAAAAGCTTTGATGGACATGAGCTCCTGTAAAAGCTTTGATGGACATGAGCGCCTGTAAAAGCTTTGATGGACATGAGCTTCTGTAAAAGCTTTGATGGACATGAGCTCCTGTAAAAGCTTCGAAGGACATGAGCTCATGTGAAAGCTTTGATGGACATGAGCGTCTGTAAAAGCTTTGATGGACATGAGCTCCTGAAAAAGCTTTGATGGACATGAGTGCCTGTAAAAGCTTTGATGGACATGAGCGTCTGTAAAAGCTTTGATGGACATGAGCTCCTGAAAAAGCTTTGATGGACATGAGCTCCAGAAAAAGCTTTGATGGACATGAGCGTCTGTAAAAGCTTTGATGGACATGAGCTCCTGTAAAAGCTTTGATGGACATGAGCTTCTGTAAAAGCTTTGATGGACATGAGCGCCTGTAAAAGCTTTGATGGACATGAGCTCCTGAAAAAGCTTTGATGGACATGAGTGCCTGTAAAAGCTTTGATGGACATGAGCGTCTGTAAAAGCTTTGATGGACATGAGCCCCTGTAAAAGCTTTGATGGACATGAGCTCCTGTAAAAGCTTTGATGGACATGAGCTCCTGAAAAAGCTTTGATGGACATGAGTGCCTGTAAAAGCTTTGATGGACATGAGCCCCTGTAAAAGCTTTGATGGACGTGAGCTCCTGTAAAAGCTTTGATGGACGTGAGCTCCTGTAAAAGCTTTGATGGACATGAGCTCCTCTAAAGCTTTGATGGACATGAGCTCCTCTAAAAGCTTTGATGGACATGAGCCCCTGTAAAATCTTTGATGGACGTGAGCTCCTGTAAAAGCTTTGATGGACATGAGCTCCTCTAAAGCTTTGATGGACATGAGCTCCTCTAAAAGCTTTGATGGACATGAGCGCCTGTAAAAGCTTTGATGGACATGAGCGCCTGTAAAAGCTTTGATGGACATGAGCTTCTGTAAAAGCTTTGATGGACATGAGCTCCTGTAAAAGCTTCGAAGGACATGAGCTCATGTGAAAGCTTTGATGGACATGAGCGTCTGTAAAAGCTTTGATGGACATGAGCTCCTGAAAAAGCTTTGATGGACATGAGTGCCTGTAAAAGCTTTGATGGACATGAGCGTCTGTAAAAGCTTTGATGGACATGAGCTCCTGAAAAAGCTTTGATGGACATGAGCGCCTGTAAAAGCTTCGAAGGACATGAGCTCCTGTAAAAGCTTTGATGGACATGAGCTCCTGTAAAAGCTTTGATGGACATGAGCTCCTGTAAAAGCTTTGATGGACATGAGCTCCTGTAAAAGCTTTGATGGACATGAGCTCCCGTAAAAGCTTTGATGGACATGAGCTCCTGTAAAAGCTTTGATGGACATGAGCTCCTGAAAAAGCTTTGATGGACATGAGCGCCTGTAAAAGCTTTGATGGACATGAGCTCCTGTAAAAGCTTTGATGTACTTGAGCGCCTGTAAAAGCTTTGCTCGACAGGAGCTCCTGTAAAAGGTTTGATGGACATGAGCTCCTGTAAAAGCTTTGATGGACATGAGCGCCTCTAAAAGCTTCGAAGGACATGAGCTCCTGTAAAAGCTTTGATGGACGTGAGCTCCCGTAAAAGCTTTGATGGACATGAGCTCCTGTAAAAGCTTCAAAGGACATGAGCTCCTGTAAAAGCTTTGATGGACATTAGCTCCTGAAAAAGCTTTGATGGACATGAACTCCTGTAAAAGCTTTGATGGACATGAGCTCTAGTGAAAGCTTTGATGGACATGAGCTCCTGTAAAAGCTTTGATGGACATGAACTCCTGTAAAAGCTTTGATGGACATGAGCTCCTGTAAAAGCTTTGATGGACATGAGCTCCAGTGAAAGCTTTGATGGACGTGAGCTCCTGTGAAAGCTTTGATGGACATGAGCGCCTGTAAAAGCTTTGATGGACATGAGCTCCTCTAAAGCTTTGATGGACATGAGCGCCTGTAAAAGCTTTGATGGACATGAGCGCCTGTAAAAGCTTTGAGGGACATGAGCTCCTGTAAAACCTTTGATGGACATGAGCGCCTGTAAAAGCTTTGATGGACATGAGCTCCTCTAAAGCTTTGATGGACATGAGCTCCTGTAAAAGCTTTGATGGACATGAGCGCCTGTAAAAGCTTTGATGGACACGAGCACCTGTAAAAGCTTTGATGGACATGAGCGTCTGTAAAAGCTTTGATGGACATGAGCTCCTGTAAAAGCTTTGATGGACATGAGCTCCTCTAAATCTTTGATGGACATGAGCGCCTGTAAAAGCTTTGATGGACATGAGCTCCTCTAAAGCTTTGATGGACATGAGCTCCTGTAAAAGCTTTGATGGACATGAGCTCCTGTAAAAGCTTCGAAGGACATGAGCTCATGTGAAAGCTTTGATGGACATGAGCTCCTGTAAAAGCTTTGATGGACATGAGCTCCTGTAAAAGCTTCGAAGGACATGAGCTCCTGTGAAAGCTTTGATGGACATGAGCTCCTGAAAAAGCTTTGATGGACATGAGCTCCTGTAAAAGCTTCGAAGGACATGAGCTCCTGTGAAAGCTTTGATGGACATGAGCGTCTGTAAAAGCTTTGATGGACATGAGCTCCTGTAAAATCTTTGATGGACATGAGTGCCTGTAAAAGCTTTGATTTACATGAGCGCCTGTAAAAGCTTTGATGGACATGAGCGCCTGTAAAAGCTTTGATTGACATGAGCGCCTGTAAAAGCTTTGATGGACATGAGCGCCTGTAAAAGCTTTGATGTACTTGAGCGCCTGTAAAAGCTTTGATGGACATAAGATCCTGTAAAAGCTTTGATGGACATGAGCTCCTGTAAAAGCTTTGATGGACATAAGATCCTGTAAAAGCTTTGATGGACATGAGCTCCTGTAAAAGCTTTGATGGACATAAGATCCTGTAAAAGCTTTGATGGACATGAGCTCCTCTAAAGCTTTGATGGACATGAGCTCCTCTAAAGCTTTGATGGACATGAGCTCCCGTAAAAGCTTTGATGGACATGAGCTCCTGTAAAAGCTTTGATGGACATAAGATCCTGTAAAAGCTTTGATGGACATGAGCTCCTGTAAAAGCGTTGATGGACATGAGCTCCTGTAAAAGCTTTGATGGACATGAGCTCCTGTAAAAGCGTTGATGGACATGAGCTCCTGTAAAAGCTTTGATGGACATGAGCGCCTGTAGAAGCTTTGTTGGACATGAGCGCCTGTAAAAGCTTTGATGAACATGAGCTCCTGTAAAAGCGTTGATGGACATGAGCTCCTGTAAAAGCTTTGATGGACATGAGCGCCTGTAGAAGCTTTGATGGACATGAGCGCCTGTAAAAGCTTTGATGGACATGAGCTCCTCCAAAAGCTTTGATGGACATGAGCTCCTGTAAAAGCTTTGATGGACATGAGCGCCTGTAAAAGCTTTGATGGACATGAGCTCCTCTAAAAGCTTCGATGGACATGAGCTCTTGTAAAAGCTTTGATGGACATGAGCGCCTGTAAAAGCTTTGATGGACATGAGCGCCTGTAGAAGCTTTGATGGACATGAGCTCCTGTAAAAGCTTTGATGGACATGAGCTCCTGTAAAAGCTTTGATGGCAATGAGCGTCTGTAAAAGCTTTGATTTACATGAGCGGCTGTAAAAGCTTTGATGGACATGAGCGCCTGTAAAAGTTTCGATGGACATGAGCTCCTGTAAAAGCTTTGATGGACATGAGCTCCTGTAAAAGCTTTGATGGACATGAGCTCCTGTAAAAGCTTTGATGGACATGAGCGCCTGTAAAAGTTTCGATGGACATGAGCGCCTGAGAAAGCTTTGATGGACATGAGCTCCTGTAAAAGCTTTGATGGACATGAGCTCCTGTAAAAGCTTTGATGGACATGAGCGCCTGTAAAAGTTTCGATGGACATGAGCGCCTGAGAAAGCTTTGATGGACATGAGCTCCTGTAAAAGCTTCGAAGGACATGAGCTCCTGTAAAAGCTTTGATGGACATGAGCGCCTGTAAAAGTTTCGATGGACATGAGCGCCTGAGAAAGCTTTGATGGACATGAGCTCCTGTAAAAGCTTTGATGGACATGAGCGCCTGTAAAAGCTTTGATGGACATGAGCTCCTGTATAAGCTTTGATGGACATGAGCTCCTGTAAAAGCTTTGATGGACATGAGCGCCTGTAAAAGCTTTGATGGACATGAGCTCCTCTAAAGCTTTGATGGACATGAGCTCCTGTAAAAGCATTGATGGACATGAGCGCCTGTAAAAGCTTTGATGGACACGAGCACCTGTAAAAGCTTTGATGGACATGAGCGTCTGTAAAAGCTTTGATGGACATGAGCTCCTGTAAAAGCTTTGATGGACATAAGCTCCTGTAAAAGCTTTGATGGACATGAGCGTCTGTAAAAGCTTCGATGGACATGAGCTCCTGTAAAAGCTTTGATGGACATGAGCGCCTGTAAAAGCTTTGATGGACTTGAGCTCCTGTAAAAGCTTTGATGGACATGAGCTCCTGTAAAAGCTTTGATGGACATGAGCTCCTGTAAAAGCTTTGATGGACATAAGCTTCTGTAAAACCTTTGATGGACATGAGCGTCTGTAAAAGCTTCGATGGACATGAGCTCCTGTAAAAGCTTTGATGGACATGAGCGCCTGTAAAAGCTTTGATGGACTTGAGCTCCTGTAAAAGCTTTGATGGACATGAGCTCCTGTAAAAGCTTTGATGGACATGAGCTCCTGTAAAAGCTTTGATGGACATGAGCGCCTGTAAAAGCTTTGATGGACATGAGCGTCTGTAAAAGCTTTGATGGACATGAGCTCCTGTAAAAGCTTTGATGTACTTGAGCGCCTGTAAAAGCTTTGATGGACATGAGCGCCTGTAAAAGCTTTGATGGACATGAGCGCCTGTAGAAGCTTTGTTGGACATGAGCGCCTGTAAAAGCTTTGATGGACATGAGCGCCTGTAAAAGCTTTGATGGACATGAGCTCCTGTAAAAGCTTTGATGGACATGAGCTCCTGTAAAAGCTTTGATGGACATGAGCTCCTGTAAAAGCTTTGATGGACATGAGCTCCTGAAAAAGCTTTGATGGACATGAGCTCCTGTGAAAGCTTTGATGGACATGAGCTCCTGTGAAAGCTTTGATGGACATGAGTGCCTGAGAAAGCTTTGATGGACATGAGCTCCTGTAAAAGCTTTGATGGACATGAGCTCCTGTAAAAGCGTTGATGGACATGAGCTCATGTGAAAGCTTTGATGGACATGAGCTTCTGTAAAAGCTTTGAAGGACATGAGCTCCTGTAAAAGCTTTGATGGACATGAGCGCCTGTAAAAGCTTCGAAGGACATGAGCTCCTGTTAAAGCTTTGATGGACATGAGCTCCTGTAAAAGCTTTGATGGACATGAGCTCCTGTAAAAGCTTTGATGGACATGAGCTCATGTGAAAGCTTTGATGGACATGAGCTTCTGTAAAAGCTTTGAAGGACATGAGCTCCTGTAAAAGCTTTGATGGACATGAGCTCCTGTAAAAGCTTTGATGGACATGAGCTCCTGTAAAAGCTTTGATGGACATGAGCTTCTGTAAAAGCTTCGATAGACATGAGCTCCTGTAAAAGCTTCGAAGGACATGAGCTCCTGTAAAAGCTTTGATGGACATGAGCGCCTGTAAAAGCTTTGAAGGACATGAGCTCCTGTAAAAGCTTTGATGGACATGAGCTCCTGTAAAAGCTTTGATGGACATGAGCTCATGTGAAAGCTTTGATGGACATGAGCGTCTGTAAAAGCTTTGATGGACATGAGCTCCTGTAAAAGCTTTGATGGACATGAGCTCCTGTAAAAGCTTTGATGGACATGAGCGCCTGTAAAAGCTTTGATGGACATGAGCTCCTGTAAAAGCTTCGAAGGACATGAGCTCCTGTAAAAGCTTTGATGGACATGAGCTCCTGTAAAAGCTTCGAAGGACATGAGCTCCTGTAAAAGCTTTGATGGACATGAGCTTCTGTAAAAGCTTTGAAGGACATGAGCTCCTGTAAAAGCTTTGATGGGCATGAGCTTCTGTAAAACCTTTGATGGACATGAGCGTCTGTAAAACCTTTGATGGACATGAGCGTCTGTAAAAGCTTTGATGGACATGAGCTCCTGTAAAAGCTTCGAAGGACATGAGCTCCTGTAAAAGCTTTGATGGGCATGAGCTTCTGTAAAAGCTTTGATGGACATGAGCTCCTGTAAAAGCTTTGATGGACATGAGCGCCTGTAAAAGCTTTGATGGACATGAGCTTCTGTAAAAGCTTTGATGGACATGAGCTCCAGTGAAAGCTTTGATGGACATGAGCGCCTGTAAAAGCTTTGATGGACATGAGCTTCTGTAAAAGCTTTGATGGACATGAGCTCCAGTGAAAGCTTTGATGGACATGAGCGCCTGTAAAAGCTTCGAAGGACATGAGCTCCTCTAAAGCTTTGATGGACATGAGCTTCTGTAAAAGCTTTGATGGACATGAGCTCCTGTAAAAGCTTTGATGGACATGAGCGCCTGTAAAAGCTTTGAAGGACATGAGCTCCTGTAAAAGCTTTGATGGACATGAGCTCCTGTAAAAGCTTTGATGGACATGAGCTCATGTGAAAGCTTTGATGGACATGAGCGTCTGTAAAAGCTTTGATGGACATGAGCTCCTGTAAAAGCTTTGATGGACATGAGCTCCTGTAAAAGCTTTGATGGACATGAGCGCCTGTAAAAGCTTTGATGGACATGAGCTCCTGTAAAAGCTTCGAAGGACATGAGCTCCTGTAAAAGCTTTGATGGACATGAGCTTCTGTAAAAGCTTTGAAGGACATGAGCTCCTGTAAAAGCTTTGATGGGCATGAGCTTCTGTAAAACCTTTGATGGACATGAGAGTCTGTAAAAGCTTCGAAGGACATGAGCTCCTGTTAAAGCTTTGATGGACATGAGCTCCTGTAAAAGCTTTGATGGACATGAGCTCCTGTAAAAGCTTTGATGGACATGAGCTCATGTGAAAGCTTTGATGGACATGAGCTTCTGTAAAAGCTTTGAAGGACATGAGCTCCTGTAAAAGCTTTGATGGACATGAGCTCCTGTAAAAGCTTTGATGGACATGAGCTCCTGTAAAAGCTTTGATGGACATGAGCTTCTGTAAAAGCTTCGATAGACATGAGCTCCTGTAAAAGCTTCGAAGGACATGAGCTCCTGTAAAAGCTTTGATGGACATGAGCGCCTGTAAAAGCTTTGAAGGACATGAGCTCCTGTAAAAGCTTTGATGGACATGAGCTCCTGTAAAAGCTTTGATGGACATGAGCTCATGTGAAAGCTTTGATGGACATGAGCGTCTGTAAAAGCTTTGATGGACATGAGCTCCTGTAAAAGCTTTGATGGACATGAGCTCCTGTAAAAGCTTTGATGGACATGAGCGCCTGTAAAAGCTTTGATGGACATGAGCTCCTGTAAAAGCTTCGAAGGACATGAGCTCCTGTAAAAGCTTTGATGGACATGAGCTCCTGTAAAAGCTTCGAAGGACATGAGCTCCTGTAAAAGCTTTGATGGACATGAGCTTCTGTAAAAGCTTTGAAGGACATGAGCTCCTGTAAAAGCTTTGATGGGCATGAGCTTCTGTAAAACCTTTGATGGACATGAGCGTCTGTAAAACCTTTGATGGACATGAGCGTCTGTAAAAGCTTTGATGGACATGAGCTCCTGTAAAAGCTTCGAAGGACATGAGCTCCTGTAAAAGCTTTGATGGGCATGAGCTTCTGTAAAAGCTTTGATGGACATGAGCTCCTGTAAAAGCTTTGATGGACATGAGCGCCTGTAAAAGCTTTGATGGACATGAGCTTCTGTAAAAGCTTTGATGGACATGAGCTCCAGTGAAAGCTTTGATGGACATGAGCGCCTGTAAAAGCTTTGATGGACATGAGCTTCTGTAAAAGCTTTGATGGACATGAGCTCCAGTGAAAGCTTTGATGGACATGAGCGCCTGTAAAAGCTTCGAAGGACATGAGCTCCTCTAAAGCTTTGATGGACATGAGCTTCTGTAAAAGCTTTGATGGACATGAGCTCCTGTAAAAGCTTTGATGGACATGAGCGCCTGTAAAAGCTTTGAAGGACATGAGCTCCTGTAAAAGCTTTGATGGACATGAGCTCCTGTAAAAGCTTTGATGGACATGAGCTCATGTGAAAGCTTTGATGGACATGAGCGTCTGTAAAAGCTTTGATGGACATGAGCTCCTGTAAAAGCTTTGATGGACATGAGCTCCTGTAAAAGCTTTGATGGACATGAGCGCCTGTAAAAGCTTTGATGGACATGAGCTCCTGTAAAAGCTTCGAAGGACATGAGCTCCTGTAAAAGCTTTGATGGACATGAGCTTCTGTAAAAGCTTTGAAGGACATGAGCTCCTGTAAAAGCTTTGATGGGCATGAGCTTCTGTAAAACCTTTGATGGACATGAGAGTCTGTAAAACCTTTGATGGACATGAGCCACTGTAAAAGCTTTGATGGACATGAGCTCCTGTAAAAGCTTCGAAGGACATGAGCTCCTGTAAAAGCTTTGATGGGCATGAGCTTCTGTAAAAGCTTTGATGGACATGAGCTCCTGTAAAAGCTTTGATGGACATGAGCGCCTGTAAAAGCTTTGATGGACATGAGCTTCTGTAAAAGCTTTGATGGACATGAGCTCCAGTGAAAGCTTTGATGGACATGAGCGCCTGTAAAAGCTTCGAAGGACATGAGCTCCTCTAAAGCTTTGATGGACATGAGCTCCTGTAAAAGCTTTGATGGACATGAGCTCATGTGAAAGCTTTGATGGACATGAGCGTCTGTAAAAGCTTTGATGGACATGAGCTCCTGTAAAAGCTTTGATGGACATGAGCTCCTGTAAAAGCTTTGATGGACATGAGCGCCTGTAAAAGCTTTGATGGACATGAGCTCCTGTAAAGCTTTGATGGACATGAGCTTCTGTAAAAGCTTTGATGGACATGAGCTTCTGTAAAAGCTTTGATTGACATGAGCTCCTGTAAAGCTTTGATGGACATGAGCGCCTGTAAAAGCTTTGATGGACATGAGCTCCTGTAAAAGCTTTGATGGACATGAGCTCTTGTAAAAGGTTTGATGGACATGAGCGCCTGTAAAAGCTTTGAAGGACATGAGCTCCTCTAAAGCTTTGATGGACATGAGCTCCTGTAAAAGCTTTGATGGACAAGAGCGTCTGTAAAAGCTTTGATGGACATGAGCTCCTGAAAAAGCTTTGATGGACATGAGCGTCTGTAAAAGCTTTGATGGACATGAGCGCCTGTAAAAGCTTTGATGGACTTGAGCTCCTGTAAAAGCTTGGATGGACATGAGCTCCTGAAAAAGCTTTAATGGACATGAGCGCCTGTAAAAGCTTCGAAGGACATGAGCGCCTGTAAAAGCTTTGATGGACATGAGCTCCTCAAAAACCTTTGATGGACATGAGCTCCTGTAAAAGCTTTGATGGACATGAGCTCCTGTAAAAGCTTTGATGGACATGAGCTCCTCTAAAGCTTTGATGGACATGAGCGCCTGTAAAAGCTTCGAAGGACATGAGCTCTTGTAAAAGCTTTGATGGACATGAGCTCATGTGAAAGCTTTGATGGACATGAGCTCCTGTAAAAGCTTTGATGGACATGAGCGCCTGTAAAAGCTTAGAAGGACATGAGCTCTTGTAAAAGCTTTGATGGACATGAGCTCCAGTGAAAGCTTTGATGGACATGAGCGCCTGTAAAAGCTTCGAAGGACATGAGCTCCTCTAAAGCTTTGATGGACATGAGCTCCTGTAAAAGCTTTGATGGACATGAGCTCATGTGAAAGCTTTGATGGACATGAGCGTCTGTAAAAGCTTTGATGGACATGAGCTCCTGTAAAAGCTTTGATGGACATGAGCTCCTGTAAAAGCTTTGATGGACATGAGCGCCTGTAAAAGCTTTGATGGACATGAGCTCCTGTAAAGCTTTGATGGACATGAGCTTCTGTAAAAGCTTTGATGGACATGAGCTTCTGTAAAAGCTTTGATTGACATGAGCTCCTGTAAAGCTTTGATGGACATGAGCGCCTGTAAAAGCTTTGATGGACATGAGCTCCTGTAAAAGCTTTGATGGACATGAGCTCTTGTAAAAGGTTTGATGGACATGAGCGCCTGTAAAAGCTTCGAAGGACATGAGCTCCTCTAAAGCTTTGATGGACATGAGCTCCTGTAAAAGCTTTGATGGACATGAGCGTCTGTAAAAGCTTTGATGGACATGAGCGCCTGTAAAAGCTTTGATGGACATGAGCTCCTGTAAAAGCTTTGATGGACATGAGCTCCTGAAAAAGCTTTGATGGACATGAGCTCCTGAAAAAGCTTTGATGGACATGAGCGTCTGTAAAAGCTTTGATGGACATGAGCGCCTGTAAAAGCTTTGATGGACTTGAGCTCCTGTAAAAGCTTGGATGGACATGAGCTCCTGAAAAAGCTTTAATGGACATGAGCGCCTGTAAAAGCTTCGAAGGACATGAGCGCCTGTAAAAGCTTTGATGGACATGAGCTCCTCAAAAAGCTTTGATGGACATGAGCTCCTGTAAAAGCTTTGATGGACATGAGCTCCTGTAAAAGCTTTGATGGACATGAGCTCCTCTAAAGCTTTGATGGACATGAGCGCCTGTAAAAGCTTCGAAGGACATGAGCTCTTGTAAAAGCTTTGATGGACATGAGCTCCTGTAAAAGCTTTGAAGGACATGAACACCTGTAAAAGCTGTGATGGACATGAGCTCCTGTAAAAGCTTTGATGGACATGAGCTCCTGTAAAAGCTTTGATGGACATGAACGCCTGTGAAAGCTTTGATGGACATGAGCTCCTGTAAAAGCTTCGAAGGACATGAGCTCCTGTGAAAGCTTTGATGGACATGAGCTTCTGTAAAAGCTTTGATGGACATGAGCTTCTGTAAAAGCTTTGATGGACATGAGCTTCTGTAAAAGCTTTGATGGACATGAGCTCCTGTAAAAGCTTTGATGGACATGAGCTCCTGTGAAAGCTTTGATGGACATGAGCGCCTGTAAAAGCTTTGATGGACATGAGCTCCTGTAAAAGCTTCGAAGGACATGAGCTCCTGTGAAAGCTTTGATGGACATGAGCTCCTGTAAAAGCTTTGAAGGACATGAGCTCCTGTGAAAGCTTTGATGGACATGAGCTCCTGTAAAAGCTCTGATGGACATGAGCTCCTGTAAAAGCTTTGATGGACATGAGCGCCTGTAAAAGCTTTGATGGACATGAGCTCCTGTAAAAGCTTTGATGGACATGAGCTCATGTGAAAGCTTTGATGGACATGAGCGTCTGTAAAAGCTTTGATGGACATGAGCTCCTGTAAAAGCTTTGATGGACATGAGCTCCTGTAAAAGCTTTGATGGACATGAGCGCCTGTAAAAGCTTTGATGGACATGAGCTCCTGTAAAAGCTTCGAAGGACATGAGCTCCTGTAAAAGCTTTGATGGACATGAGCTCCTGTAAAAGCTTCGAAGGACATGAGCTCCTGTAAAAGCTTTGATGGACATGAGCTTCTGTAAAAGCTTTGAAGGACATGAGCTCCTGTAAAAGCTTTGATGGGCATGAGCTTCTGTAAAACCTTTGATGGACATGAGCGTCTGTAAAACCTTTGATGGACATGAGCGTCTGTAAAAGCTTTGATGGACATGAGCTCCTGTAAAAGCTTCGAAGGACATGAGCTCCTGTAAAAGCTTTGATGGGCATGAGCTTCTGTAAAAGCTTTGATGGACATGAGCTCCTGTAAAAGCTTTGATGGACATGAGCGCCTGTAAAAGCTTTGATGGACATGAGCTTCTGTAAAAGCTTTGATGGACATGAGCTCCAGTGAAAGCTTTGATGGACATGAGCGCCTGTAAAAGCTTTGATGGACATGAGCTTCTGTAAAAGCTTTGATGGACATGAGCTCCAGTGAAAGCTTTGATGGACATGAGCGCCTGTAAAAGCTTCGAAGGACATGAGCTCCTCTAAAGCTTTGATGGACATGAGCTTCTGTAAAAGCTTTGATGGACATGAGCTCCTGTAAAAGCTTTGATGGACATGAGCGCCTGTAAAAGCTTTGAAGGACATGAGCTCCTGTAAAAGCTTTGATGGACATGAGCTCCTGTAAAAGCTTTGATGGACATGAGCTCATGTGAAAGCTTTGATGGACATGAGCGTCTGTAAAAGCTTTGATGGACATGAGCTCCTGTAAAAGCTTTGATGGACATGAGCTCCTGTAAAAGCTTTGATGGACATGAGCGCCTGTAAAAGCTTTGATGGACATGAGCTCCTGTAAAAGCTTCGAAGGACATGAGCTCCTGTAAAAGCTTTGATGGACATGAGCTTCTGTAAAAGCTTTGAAGGACATGAGCTCCTGTAAAAGCTTTGATGGGCATGAGCTTCTGTAAAACCTTTGATGGACATGAGAGTCTGTAAAACCTTTGATGGACATGAGCCACTGTAAAAGCTTTGATGGACATGAGCTCCTGTAAAAGCTTCGAAGGACATGAGCTCCTGTAAAAGCTTTGATGGGCATGAGCTTCTGTAAAAGCTTTGATGGACATGAGCTCCTGTAAAAGCTTTGATGGACATGAGCGCCTGTAAAAGCTTTGATGGACATGAGCTTCTGTAAAAGCTTTGATGGACATGAGCTCCAGTGAAAGCTTTGATGGACATGAGCGCCTGTAAAAGCTTCGAAGGACATGAGCTCCTCTAAAGCTTTGATGGACATGAGCTCCTGTAAAAGCTTTGATGGACATGAGCTCATGTGAAAGCTTTGATGGACATGAGCGTCTGTAAAAGCTTTGATGGACATGAGCTCCTGTAAAAGCTTTGATGGACATGAGCTCCTGTAAAAGCTTTGATGGACATGAGCGCCTGTAAAAGCTTTGATGGACATGAGCTCCTGTAAAGCTTTGATGGACATGAGCTTCTGTAAAAGCTTTGATGGACATGAGCTTCTGTAAAAGCTTTGATTGACATGAGCTCCTGTAAAGCTTTGATGGACATGAGCGCCTGTAAAAGCTTTGATGGACATGAGCTCCTGTAAAAGCTTTGATGGACATGAGCTCTTGTAAAAGGTTTGATGGACATGAGCGCCTGTAAAAGCTTTGAAGGACATGAGCTCCTCTAAAGCTTTGATGGACATGAGCTCCTGTAAAAGCTTTGATGGACAAGAGCGTCTGTAAAAGCTTTGATGGACATGAGCTCCTGAAAAAGCTTTGATGGACATGAGCGTCTGTAAAAGCTTTGATGGACATGAGCGCCTGTAAAAGCTTTGATGGACTTGAGCTCCTGTAAAAGCTTGGATGGACATGAGCTCCTGAAAAAGCTTTAATGGACATGAGCGCCTGTAAAAGCTTCGAAGGACATGAGCGCCTGTAAAAGCTTTGATGGACATGAGCTCCTCAAAAACCTTTGATGGACATGAGCTCCTGTAAAAGCTTTGATGGACATGAGCTCCTGTAAAAGCTTTGATGGACATGAGCTCCTCTAAAGCTTTGATGGACATGAGCGCCTGTAAAAGCTTCGAAGGACATGAGCTCTTGTAAAAGCTTTGATGGACATGAGCTCATGTGAAAGCTTTGATGGACATGAGCTCCTGTAAAAGCTTTGATGGACATGAGCGCCTGTAAAAGCTTAGAAGGACATGAGCTCTTGTAAAAGCTTTGATGGACATGAGCTCCAGTGAAAGCTTTGATGGACATGAGCGCCTGTAAAAGCTTCGAAGGACATGAGCTCCTCTAAAGCTTTGATGGTCATGAGCTCCTGTAAAAGCTTTGATGGACATGAGCTCATGTGAAAGCTTTGATGGACATGAGCGTCTGTAAAAGCTTTGATGGACATGAGCTCCTGTAAAAGCTTTGATGGACATGAGCTCCTGTAAAAGCTTTGATGGACATGAGCGCCTGTAAAAGCTTTGATGGACATGAGCTCCTGTAAAGCTTTGATGGACATGAGCTTCTGTAAAAGCTTTGATGGACATGAGCTTCTGTAAAAGCTTTGATTGACATGAGCTCCTGTAAAGCTTTGATGGACATGAGCGCCTGTAAAAGCTTTGATGGACATGAGCTCCTGTAAAAGCTTTGATGGACATGAGCTCTTGTAAAAGGTTTGATGGACATGAGCGCCTGTAAAAGCTTCGAAGGACATGAGCTCCTCTAAAGCTTTGATGGACATGAGCTCCTGTAAAAGCTTTGATGGACATGAGCGTCTGTAAAAGCTTTGATGGACATGAGCGCCTGTAAAAGCTTTGATGGACATGAGCTCCTGTAAAAGCTTTGATGGACATGAGCTCCTGAAAAAGCTTTGATGGACATGAGCTCCTGAAAAAGCTTTGATGGACATGAGCGTCTGTAAAAGCTTTGATGGACATGAGCGCCTGTAAAAGCTTTGATGGACTTGAGCTCCTGTAAAAGCTTGGATGGACATGAGCTCCTGAAAAAGCTTTAATGGACATGAGCGCCTGTAAAAGCTTCGAAGGACATGAGCGCCTGTAAAAGCTTTGATGGACATGAGCTCCTCAAAAAGCTTTGATGGACATGAGCTCCTGTAAAAGCTTTGATGGACATGAGCTCCTGTAAAAGCTTTGATGGACATGAGCTCCTCTAAAGCTTTGATGGACATGAGCGCCTGTAAAAGCTTCGAAGGACATGAGCTCTTGTAAAAGCTTTGATGGACATGAGCTCCTGTAAAAGCTTTGAAGGACATGAACACCTGTAAAAGCTGTGATGGACATGAGCTCCTGTAAAAGCTTTGATGGACATGAGCTCCTGTAAAAGCTTTGATGGACATGAACGCCTGTGAAAGCTTTGATGGACATGAGCTCCTGTAAAAGCTTCGAAGGACATGAGCTCCTGTGAAAGCTTTGATGGACATGAGCTTCTGTAAAAGCTTTGATGGACATGAGCTTCTGTAAAAGCTTTGATGGACATGAGCTTCTGTAAAAGCTTTGATGGACATGAGCTCCTGTAAAAGCTTTGATGGACATGAGCTCCTGTGAAAGCTTTGATGGACATGAGCGCCTGTAAAAGCTTTGATGGACATGAGCTCCTGTAAAAGCTTCGAAGGACATGAGCTCCTGTGAAAGCTTTGATGGACATGAGCTCCTGTAAAAGCTTTGAAGGACATGAGCTCCTGTGAAAGCTTTGATGGACATGAGCTCCTGTAAAAGCTCTGATGGACATGAGCTCCTGTAAAAGCTTTGATGGACATGAGCGCCTGTAAAAGCTTTGATGGACATGAGCGTCTGTAAAAGCTTTGATGGACATGAGCTCCTGTAAAAGCTTTGATGTACTTGAGCGCCTGTAAAAGCTTTGATGGACATGAGCGCCTGTAAAAGCTTTGATGGACATGAGCGCCTGTAGAAGCTTTGTTGGACATGAGCGCCTGTAAAAGCTTTGATGGACATGAGCGCCTGTAAAAGCTTTGATGGACATGAGCTCCTGTAAAAGCTTTGATGGACATGAGCTCCTGTAAAAGCTTTGATGGACATGAGCGCCTGTAAAAGCTTTGATGGACATGAGCTCCTGTAAAAGCTTTGATGGACATGAGCTCCTGTAAAAGCTTTGATGGACATGAGCGCCTGTAAAAGCTTTGATGGACATGAGCGCCTGTAGAAGCTTTGATGGACATGAGCTCCTGTAAAAGCTTTGATGGACATGAGCTCCTGTAAAAGCTTTGATGGCAATGAGCGTCTGTAAAAGCTTTGATTTACATGAGCGGCTGTAAAAGCTTTGATGGACATGAGCGCCTGTAAAAGTTTCGATGGACATGAGCTCCTGTAAAAGCTTTGATGGACATGAGCTCCTGTAAAAGCTTTGATGGACATGAGCTCCTGTAAAAGCTTTGATGGACATGAGCGCCTGTAAAAGTTTCGATGGACATGAGCGCCTGAGAAAGCTTTGATGGACATGAGCTCCTGTAAAAGCTTTGATGGACATGAGCTCCTGTAAAAGCTTTGATGGACATGAGCGCCTGTAAAAGTTTCGATGGACATGAGCGCCTTAGAAAGCTTTGATGGACATGAGCTCCTGTAAAAGCTTCGAAGGACATGAGCTCCTGTAAAAGCTTTGATGGACATGAGCGCCTGTAAAAGTTTCGATGGACATGAGCGCCTGAGAAAGCTTTGATGGACATGAGCTCCTGTAAAAGCTTTGATGGACATGAGCGCCTGTAAAAGCTTTGATGGACATGAGCTCCTGTATAAGCTTTGATGGACATGAGCTCCTGTAAAAGCTTTGATGGACATGAGCGCCTGTAAAAGCTTTGATGGACATGAGCTCCTCTAAAGCTTTGATGGACATGAGCTCCTGTAAAAGCTTTGATGGACATGAGCGCCTGTAAAAGCTTTGATGGACACGAGCACCTGTAAAAGCTTTGATGGACATGAGCGTCTGTAAAAGCTTTGATGGACATGAGCTCCTGTAAAAGCTTTGATGGACATAAGCTCCTGTAAAAGCTTTGATGGACATGAGCGTCTGTAAAAGCTTCGATGGACATGAGCTCCTGTAAAAGCTTTGATGGACATGAGCGCCTGTAAAAGCTTTGATGGACTTGAGCTCCTGTAAAAGCTTTGATGGACATGAGCTCCTGTAAAAGCTTTGATGGACATGAGCTCCTGTAAAAGCTTTGATGGACATAAGCTTCTGTAAAACCTTTGATGGACATGAGCGTCTGTAAAAGCTTCGATGGACATGAGCTCCTGTAAAAGCTTTGATGGACATGAGCGCCTGTAAAAGCTTTGATGGACTTGAGCTCCTGTAAAAGCTTTGATGGACATGAGCTCCTGTAAAAGCTTTGATGGACATGAGCTCCTGTAAAAGCTTTGATGGACATGAGCGCCTGTAAAAGCTTTGATGGACATGAGCGTCTGTAAAAGCTTTGATGGACATGAGCTCCTGTAAAAGCTTTGATGTACTTGAGCGCCTGTAAAAGCTTTGATGGACATGAGCGCCTGTAAAAGCTTTGATGGACATGAGCGCCTGTAGAAGCTTTGTTGGACATGAGCGCCTGTAAAAGCTTTGATGGACATGAGCGCCTGTAAAAGCTTTGATGGACATGAGCTCCTGTAAAAGCTTTGATGGACATGAGCTCCTGTAAAAGCTTTGATGGACATGAGCTCCTGTAAAAGCTTTGATGGACATGAGCTCCTGAAAAAGCTTTGATGGACATGAGCTCCTGTGAAAGCTTTGATGGACATGAGCTCCTGTGAAAGCTTTGATGGACATGAGTGCCTGAGAAAGCTTTGATGGACATGAGCTCCTGTAAAAGCTTTGATGGACATGAGCTCCTGTAAAAGCTTTGATGGACATGAGCTCATGTGAAAGCTTTGATGGACATGAGCTTCTGTAAAAGCTTTGAAGGACATGAGCTCCTGTAAAAGCTTTGATGGACATGAGCGCCTGTAAAAGCTTCGAAGGACATGAGCTCCTGTTAAAGCTTTGATGGACATGAGCTCCTGTAAAAGCTTTGATGGACATGAGCTCCTGTAAAAGCTTTGATGGACATGAGCTCATGTGAAAGCTTTGATGGACATGAGCTTCTGTAAAAGCTTTGAAGGACATGAGCTCCTGTAAAAGCTTTGATGGACATGAGCTCCTGTAAAAGCTTTGATGGACATGAGCTCCTGTAAAAGCTTTGATGGACATGAGCTTCTGTAAAAGCTTCGATAGACATGAGCTCCTGTAAAAGCTTCGAAGGAAATGAGCTCCTGTAAAAGCTTTGATGGACATGAGCGCCTGTAAAAGCTTTGAAGGACATGAGCTCCTGTAAAAGCTTTGATGGACATGAGCTCCTGTAAAAGCTTTGATGGACATGAGCTCATGTGAAAGCTTTGATGGACATGAGCGTCTGTAAAAGCTTTGATGGACATGAGCTCCTGTAAAAGCTTTGATGGACATGAGCTCCTGTAAAAGCTTTGATGGACATGAGCGCCTGTAAAAGCTTTGATGGACATGAGCTCCTGTAAAAGCTTCGAAGGACATGAGCTCCTGTAAAAGCTTTGATGGACATGAGCTCCTGTAAAAGCTTCGAAGGACATGAGCTCCTGTAAAAGCTTTGATGGACATGAGCTTCTGTAAAAGCTTTGAAGGACATGAGCTCCTGTAAAAGCTTTGATGGGCATGAGCTTCTGTAAAACCTTTGATGGACATGAGCGTCTGTAAAACCTTTGATGGACATGAGCGTCTGTAAAAGCTTTGATGGACATGAACTCCTGTAAAAGCTTCGAAGGACATGAGCTCCTGTAAAAGCTTTGATGGGCATGAGCTTCTGTAAAAGCTTTGATGGACATGAGCTCCTGTAAAAGCTTTGATGGACATGAGCGCCTGTAAAAGCTTTGATGGACATGAGCTTCTGTAAAAGCTTTGATGGACATGAGCTCCAGTGAAAGCTTTGATGGACATGAGCGCCTGTAAAAGCTTTGATGGACATGAGCTTCTGTAAAAGCTTTGATGGACATGAGCTCCAGTGAAAGCTTTGATGGACATGAGCGCCTGTAAAAGCTTCGAAGGACATGAGCTCCTCTAAAGCTTTGATGGACATGAGCTTCTGTAAAAGCTTTGATGGACATGAGCTCCTGTAAAAGCTTTGATGGACATGAGCGCCTGTAAAAGCTTTGAAGGACATGAGCTCCTGTAAAAGCTTTGATGGACATGAGCTCCTGTAAAAGCTTTGATGGACATGAGCTCATGTGAAAGCTTTGATGGACATGAGCGTCTGTAAAAGCTTTGATGGACATGAGCTCCTGTAAAAGCTTTGATGGACATGAGCTCCTGTAAAAGCTTTGATGGACATGAGCGCCTGTAAAAGCTTTGATGGACATGAGCTCCTGTAAAAGCTTCGAAGGACATGAGCTCCTGTAAAAGCTTTGATGGACATGAGCTTCTGTAAAAGCTTTGAAGGACATGAGCTCCTGTAAAAGCTTTGATGGGCATGAGCTTCTGTAAAACCTTTGATGGACATGAGCGTCTGTAAAACCTTTGATGGACATGAGCCACTGTAAAAGCTTTGATGGACATGAGCTCCTGTAAAAGCTTCGAAGGACATGAGCTCCTGTAAAAGCTTTGATGGGCATGAGCTTCTGTAAAAGCTTTGATGGACATGAGCTCCTGTAAAAGCTTTGATGGACATGAGCGCCTGTAAAAGCTTTGATGGACATGAGCTTCTGTAAAAGCTTTGATGGACATGAGCTCCAGTGAAAGCTTTGATGGACATGAGCGCCTGTAAAAGCTTCGAAGGACATGAGCTCCTCTAAAGCTTTGATGGACATGAGCTCCTGTAAAAGCTTTGATGGACATGAGCTCATGTGAAAGCTTTGATGGACATGAGCGTCTGTAAAAGCTTTGATGGACATGAGCTCCTGTAAAAGCTTTGATGGACATGAGCTCCTGTAAAAGCTTTGATGGACATGAGCGCCTGTAAAAGCTTTGATGGACATGAGCTCCTGTAAAGCTTTGATGGACATGAGCTTCTGTAAAAGCTTTGATGGACATGAGCTTATGTAAAAGCTTTGATTGACATGAGCTCCTGTAAAGCTTTGATGGACATGAGCGCCTGTAAAAGCTTTGATGGACATGAGCTCCTGTAAAAGCTTTGATGGACATGAGCTCTTGTAAAAGGTTTGATGGACATGAGCGCCTGTAAAAGCTTTGAAGGACATGAGCTCCTCTAAAGCTTTGATGGACATGAGCTCCTGTAAAAGCTTTGATGGACAAGAGCGTCTGTAAAAGCTTTGATGGACATGAGCTCCTGAAAAAGCTTTGATGGACATGAGCGTCTGTAAAAGCTTTGATGGACATGAGCGCCTGTAAAAGCTTTGATGGACTTGAGCTCCTGTAAAAGCTTGGATGGACATGAGCTCCTGAAAAAGCTTTAATGGACATGAGCGCCTGTAAAAGCTTCGAAGGACATGAGCGCCTGTAAAAGCTTTGATGGACATGAGCTCCTCAAAAACCTTTGATGGACATGAGCTCCTGTAAAAGCTTTGATGGACATGAGCTCCTGTAAAAGCTTTGATGGACATGAGCTCCTCTAAAGCTTTGATGGACATGAGCGCCTGTAAAAGCTTCGAAGGACATGAGCTCTTGTAAAAGCTTTGATGGACATGAGCTCATGTGAAAGCTTTGATGGACATGAGCTCCTGTAAAAGCTTTGATGGACATGAGCGCCTGCAAAAGCTTAGAAGGACATGAGCTCTTGTAAAAGCTTTGATGGACATGAGCTCCAGTGAAAGCTTTGATGGACATGAGCGCCTGTAAAAGCTTCGAAGGACATGAGCTCCTCTAAAGCTTTGATGGACATGAGCTCCTGTAAAAGCTTTGATGGACATGAGCTCATGTGAAAGCTTTGATGGACATGAGCGTCTGTAAAAGCTTTGATGGACATGAGCTCCTGTAAAAGCTTTGATGGACATGAGCTCCTGTAAAAGCTTTGATGGACATGAGCGCCTGTAAAAGCTTTGATGGACATGAGCTCCTGTAAAGCTTTGATGGACATGAGCTTCTGTAAAAGCTTTGATGGACATGAGCTTCTGTAAAAGCTTTGATTGACATGAGCTCCTGTAAAGCTTTGATGGACATGAGCGCCTGTAAAAGCTTTGATGGACATGAGCTCCTGTAAAAGCTTTGATGGACATGAGCTCTTGTAAAAGGTTTGATGGACATGAGCGCCTGTAAAAGCTTCGAAGGACATGAGCTCCTCTAAAGCTTTGATGGACATGAGCTCCTGTAAAAGCTTTGATGGACATGAGCGTCTGTAAAAGCTTTGATGGACATGAGCGCCTGTAAAAGCTTTGATGGACATGAGCTCCTGTAAAAGCTTTGATGGACATGAGCTCCTGAAAAAGCTTTGATGGACATGAGCTCCTGAAAAAGCTTTGATGGACATGAGCGTCTGTAAAAGCTTTGATGGACATGAGCGCCTGTAAAAGCTTTGATGGACTTGAGCTCCTGTAAAAGCTTGGATGGACATGAGCTCCTGAAAAAGCTTTAATGGACATGAGCGCCTGTAAAAGCTTCGAAGGACATGAGCGCCTGTAAAAGCTTTGATGGACATGAGCTCCTCAAAAAGCTTTGATGGACATGAGCTCCTGTAAAATCTTTGATGGACATGAGCTCCTGTAAAAGCTTTGATGGACATGAGCTCCTCTAAAGCTTTGATGGACAGGAGCGCCTGTAAAAGCTTCGAAGGACATGAGCTCTTGTAAAAGCTTTGATGGACATGAGCTCCTGTAAAAGCTTTGAAGGACATGAACACCTGCAAAAGCTTTGATGGACATGAGCTCCTGTAAAAGCTTTGATGGACATGAGCTCCTGTAAAAGCTTTGATGGACATGAACGCCTGTGAAAGCTTTGATGGACATGAGCTCCTGTAAAAGCTTCGAAGGACATGAGCTCCTGTGAAAGCTTTGATGGACATGAGCTTCTGTAAAAGCTTTGATGGACATGAGCTTCTGTAAAAGCTTTGATGGACATGAGCTTCTGTAAAAGCTTTGATGGACATGAGCTCCTGTAAAAGCTTTGATGGACATGAGCTCCTGTGAAAGCTTTGATGGACATGAGCGCCTGTAAAAGCTTTGATGGACATGAGCTCCTGTAAAAGCTTCGAAGGACATGAGCTCCTGTGAAAGCTTTGATGGACATGAGCTCCTGTAAAAGCTTCGAAGGACATGAGCTCCTGTGAAAGCTTTGATGGACATGAGCTCCTGTAAAAGCTCTGATGGACATGAGCTCCTGTAAAAGCTTTGATGGACATGAGCGCCTGTAAAAGCTTTGATGGACATGAGCGTCTGTAAAAGCTTTGATGGACATGAGCTCCTGTAAAAGCTTTGATGTACTTGAGCGCCTGTAAAAGCTTTGATGGACATGAGCGCCTGTAAAAGCTTTGATGGACATGAGCGCCTGTAGAAGCTTTGTTGGACATGAGCGCCTGTAAAAGCTTTGATGGACATGAGCGCCTGTAAAAGCTTTGATGGACATGAGCTCCTGTAAAAGCTTTGATGGACATGAGCTCCTGTAAAAGCTTTGATGGACATGAGCGCCTGTAAAAGCTTTGATGGACATGAGCTCCTGTAAAAGCTTTGATGGACATGAGCTCCTGTAAAAGCTTTGATGGACATGAGCTCCTGTAAAAGCTTTGATGGACATGAGCTCCTGAAAAAGCTTTGATGGAAATGAGCTCCTGAAAAAGCTTTAATGGACATGAGCGCCTGTAAAAGCTTTGATGGACATGAGCACCTGTAAAAGCTTTGATGGACATGAACGCCTGTGAAAGCTTTGATGGACATGAGCTCCTGTAAAAGCTTCGAAGGACATGAGCTCCTGTGAAAGCTTTGATGGGCATGAGCTTCTGTAAAAGCTTTGATGGACATGAGCTTCTGTAAAAGCTTTGATGGACATGAGCTCCTGTGAAAGCTTTGATAGACATGAGCTCCTGTAAAGCTTTGAAGGACATGAGCGTCTGTAAAAGCTTTGATGGACATGAGCGCCTGTAAAAGCTTTGATGGACATGAGCGCCTGTAAAAGCTTTGATAGACATGAGCTCCTGTAAAAGCTTTGATGGACATGAGCTCCTGTAAAAGCTTTGATGGACATGAGCTCCTCTAAAGCTTTGATGGACATGAGGTCCTGTAAAAGCTTTGATGGACATGAGCTCCTGTAAAAGCTTTGATGGACATGAGCGCCTGTAAAAGCTTTGATGGACATGAGCTCCTGTAAAAGCTTTGATGGACATGAGCGCCTGTAAAAGCTTTGATGGACATGAGCGCCTGTAAAAGCTTCGAAGGACATGAGCTCCTGTGAAAGCTTTGATGGACATGAGCTCTTGTAAAAGCTTTGATGGACATGAGCTTCTGTAAAAGCTTTGATGGACATGAGCGCCTGTAAAAGCTTTGATGGATATGAGCTTCTGTAAAAGCTTTGATGGACATGAGCTCCTGAAAAAGATTTGATAGACATGAGCTCCTGTACAGCTTTGAAGGACATGAGCGCCTGTAAAAGCTTTGATGGACATGAGCGCCTGTAAAAGCTTTGATGGACATGAGCTCCTGAAAAAGATTTGATAGACATGAGCTCCTGTAAAGCTTTGAAGGACATGAGCTTCTGTAAAAGCTTTGATAGACATGAGCTCCTGTAAAGCTTTGAAGGACATGAGCGTCTGTAAAAGCTTTGATGGACATGAGCGCCTGTAAAAGCTTTGATGGACATGAGCGCCTGTAAAAGCTTTGATGGACATGAGCTCCTGTAAAAGCTTTGATGGATATGAGCGCCTGTAAAAGCTTTGATGGACATGAGCGCCTGTAAAAGCTTCGAAGGACATTAGCTCCTGTGAAAGCTTTGATGGACATGAGCTCTTGTAAAAGCTTTGATGGACATGAGCTTCTGGAAAAGCTTTGATGGACATGAGCGCCTGTAAAAGCTTTGATGGATATGAGCTTCTGTAAAAGCTTTGATGGACATGAGCTCCTGAAAAAGATTTGATAGACATGAGCTCCTGTAAAGCTTTGAAGGACATGAGCGCCTGTAAAAGCTTTGATTTACATGAGCGCCTGTAAAAGCTTCGAAGGACATGAGCTCCTGTGAAAGCTTTGATGGACATGAGCTCTTGTAAAAGCTTTGATGGACATGAGCTCCTGAAAAAGCTTTGAAGGACATGAGCTCCTGTAAAGGCTTTGATGGACATGAGCTCCTGTAAAAGCTTTGATGGACATGAGCTCCTGAAAAAGCTTTGATGGACATGAGCTCCTGTGAAAGCTTAGATGGACATGAGCTCCTGTAAAAGCTGTGATGGACATGAGCGCCTGTAAAAGCTTTGATGGACATGAGCTCCTGTAAAAGCTTTGATGGACATGAGCTCCTCTAAAGCTTTGAAGGACATGAGCTCCTGTAAAGGCTTTGATGGACATGAGCTCCTGTAAAAGCTTTGATGGACATGAGCTCCTCTAAAGCTTTGAAGGACATGAGCTCCTGTAAAAGCTTTGATGGACATGAGCTCTTGTAAAAGCTTTGATGGACATGAGCTCCTGAAAAAGCTTTGAAGGACATGAGCTCCTGTAAAGGCTTTGATGGACATGAGCTCCTGTAAAAGCTTTGATGGACATGAGCTCCTGAAAAAGCTTTGATGGACATGAGCTCCTGTGAAAGCTTAGATGGACATGAGCTCCTGTAAAAGCTTTGATGGACATGAGCGCCTGTAAAAGCTTTGATGGACATGAGCGCCTGTAAAAGCTATGATGGACATGAGCTCCTCTAAAGCTTTGATGGACATGAGCGCCTGTAAAAGCTTTGATGGACATGAGCGCCTGTAAAAGCTTTGATAGACATGAGCTCCTGTAAAAGCTTTGATGGATATGAGCTCCTGTAAAAGCTTTGATGGACATGAGCGCCTGTAAAAGCTTTGATGGACATGAGCTCCTGTAAAATCTTTGATGGACATGAGCTCCTGTAAAAGCTTTGATGGACATGAGCTCCTGTAAATGCCTTGATGGACATGAGCTCCTGAAAAAGCTTTGATGGACATGAGCTCCTCTAAAGCTTTGATGGACATGAGCTCCTGTAAAAGCTTCGAAGGACATGAGCTCCTGTGAAAGCTTTGATGGACATGAGCGCCTGTAAAAGCTTTGAAGGACATGAGCTCCTGAAAAAGCTTTGATGGACATGAGCGTCTGTAAAAGCTTCGATGGACATGAGCTCCTGTAAAAGCTTTGATGGACATGAGCGCCTGTAAAAGCTTTGATGGACTTGAGCTCCTGTAAAAGCTTTGATGGACATGAGCTCCTGTAAAGCCTTGATGGACATGAGCTCCTGTAAAAGCTTTGATGGACATGAGCTCCTCTAAAGCTTTGATGGACATGAGCTCCTGTGAAAGCTTTGTTGGACATGAGCGCCTGTAAAAGCTTTGATGAACATGAGCTCCTGTAAAAGCGTTGATGGACATGAGCTCCTGTAAAAGCTTTGATGGACATGAGCGCCTGTAGAAGCTTTGTTGGACATGAGCGTCTGTAAAAGCTTTGATGGACATGAGCTCTGAAAAAGCTTTGATGGACATGAGCGTCTGTAAAAGCTTTGATGGACATGAGCTCCTGTAAAAGCTTTGATGGACATGAGCGCCTGTAGAAGCTTTGTTGGACATGAGCTCCTGTAAAAGCTTTGATGGACATGAGCGTCTGTAAAAGCTTTGATGGACATGAGCTCCTGTAAAAGCTTTGATGGACATGAGCTCCTGTAAAAGCTTTGATGGACATGAGCGCCTGTAGAAGCTTTGTTGGACATGAGCTCCTGTAAAAGCTTTGATGGACATGAGCGTCTGTAAAAGCTTTGATGGACATGAGCTCCTGTAAAAGCTTTGATGGACATGAGCGCCTGTAGAAGCTTTGTTGGACATGAGCGTCTGTAAAAGCTTTGATGGACATGAGCTCCTGAAAAAGCTTTGATGGACATGAGCGTCTGTAAAAGCTTTGATGGACATGAGCGTCTGTAAAAGCTTTGTTGGACATGAGCGTCTGTAAAAGCTTTGATGGACATGAGCTCCTGTAAAAGCTTTGATCGACATGAGCGCCTGTAAAAGCTTCGAAGGACATGAGCTCCTGTAAAAGCTTTGATGGACATGAGCTCCTGTAAAAGCTTTGATGGACATGAGCTCCTGTAAAAGCTTCGAAGGACATGAGCTCCTGTGAAAGCTTTGATGGACATGAGCTCCTGTAAAAGCTTTGATGGACATGAGCTCCTGTAAAAGCTTTGATGGGCATGAGCGCCTGTAAAAGCTTTGATGGACATGAGCTCCTGTAAAAGCTTTGATAGACATGAGCTCCTGTAAAGCTTTGAAGGACATGAGCGTCTGTAAAAGCTTTGATGGACTGAGGTTCCGTGACGATTTGAACCCGTGTTTTCAAATTTGTCGGAAATACATAATATTGGTATCAGCGAACCGCAAATGATCCATTTAGCATACCCTGGTGTTTTCGCTACGCTACAAGCAAGAGCACTCCTTTTATGAACACATTTCTGATCTACCCACGGCATCCATCTTAGATCATGGCAGCCATTTTGTGTTTCTTGCCCTCACATACGCAATAACCTCTGATCACTTCATTTCGATTAAGGACACGTAGCCGTAGCCGGAGATTCACCTCTTTCATGACACGTGCACCTTAAACCAGATCACGCTGTAGCTGCATGACTCGACAAAGGCTGCCTCCTCTGCCCGAGGCCAGTCCTGCTAAACTGGTCTTCGTGTCCATTGTCCTGATCACGATTAGGCGGCCGAAGCCGGTAGCCTTGCCCATTTACAACCCACAAACATCTCTTATCCCGCTTTCCTATCTTCCACACCTGGCTCCGTTCCTTTCTTTCTGAATCTTTATTAGGGGGAGGTAACGAAATTTACGATGAGGCGGTCCGGCTCTTGAATGCAATATTGACAAGGGATTGTGATGAACTAGTGGGAACCCCTCTCCGTAGATGTTTCGTATCAGATTTTATCAACGGTTCCTGTGTACGCCAAATATTTATTGTTTATGACACAAAGGTTTTGGGAATGTACCAACATGTGAAGAATTCGCCTGAAGGCCAAAATGTAGTATATAAGGAGCAACCCTCTTTGTGCAAATTGAACAGGCTCCTAGTTACTGCCCATGCGTAGTTTCTGTGACTTCTGTGTCCCTGCAGTAATAAACCTTTGGTCTTTGACGCCACCATCGAGAAGCCCGTGTTTCTGTTCATTTGTGCACCAAGGCAGGTGGAACTCCGGGGTCTTTGGGTGTTGTTCCCTGACACCTCTGGACGGAACCAAAAAGTCCAGAACTCCAATTGGCGCCCAACGTGGGGCCACGTCATTCGGTACCGGTCCAAAAGCCTGAAGAGTTCGAGAAGCTTCGTGTGAAGATTCCTGAGGGAGGCGCCCCACTTCATCGATCCCGGCATATCGCAAAAGTGGCCCGAAGTTCTCTTCCACGAGGGTTCCCGTTCAGGACGGCTGCAGTGGGCCGTTGCCTTGACCGTCGCCCTGTCTTGGACCCGAGGTGCAGTCCTTAGTACGGCGAAACGTGACGGGTTTCTCCTTGGTGACGTCTTCAGTGACTCAGTTAAGTATTTAGTGATAGCTAGCTGGTTACTTTGTGAGGATTGTTAAAATCCTTGATTGGTTCTTGGTTTGGTTTGGTTCTTGGTAGGATTATCACCGGTTGTTCTGGTTACGATAATCTATTTGGTTTAGTTTGGGTATCGATACATCAGTTAGTTTTGGTAGGCCTAAATTCTTGGTTTAAGTGCACATATCTGTTTTGTGTTTTGTTTGTTTTTGTGTTCCGGACTGAAAAATGGTAAGTCGGAAAATGTTGTCTTGCTTTGGTTGCAACCGTGACTCACGATTGGAGGACTCCTGTCTGGTTCCTCCGATTGGGACTCCCCTATATGATTTATATTGTAAGCATGGTGTGGGTCCTATATCTTATAATGAGGTATGGGTCCGTTACACTGAGAAGGATGGTGTCCTTAGTTGGCCACTGCATGGTAGTTTTGAACCCGAGATTCTCGACAATTTAGAAGCGAAATTGTTTAGGAAGAAAGCCCGGCCGGCAATGTTTGATTCTTTCCGTTACTGGCGAAAAGAATCCAAACAGAGAGAAATGAAAAGGTTGAAGAAAGAACAGAAAGAACAAGAAGAGTTGACTCTAGAGCAAGCGGCTAAGCAGTTGCAGGCTAACGAGTGTGAGAAGGCCATAGACGTGGCCATTAGAGAGCATAATTTAGCGATTGACAAGTGCTATCCTGCCTTGCCATCGAAAATGGCTAAGATACTGGAGGATTCCGAAAACGATCCTCTGTTGTCTTATCTGTTACGGTCACCTCCACCGTATGCACAAGGTGCTACGGCTCCACTTGTACCAAATGTTCAATTGCCGGTTGCTGGACAACCTGGTGTTCCTGCTCCTGTCCCTCCGAATCAAGTTCCCGTACCTCCTGTGATCAATGTGAATGTTCCTACAGCTCCTCCTCTTCCTGAATTGCAAACTTCTATACCTATATCTGTATCACTTGCACCTAATGTTCCACAAACTATTTTTCTCGATACTCCTACTGTTCCATTATCTATTCCTACCTCTACTGCGTTCTCTACGTCTGCGAGTGTGTTAACTCCACTTTCTGTTCGTCGAAGAATCACTGATTCTGTTACTAATATGCTGTCTCCTTTATATAAAACTTTAATTAAGACTCCTGCTCCTGACTCTGTTCAGAGACGTAGTCAGCTTCCAAGTACTGAGGAACGGGGAATTTTAGATTCCACGGCTCTCAGATGGATTTCGAAGAGTAGAAGATATAGTACGAGAGATGTGCTAGATACATTTATGCAGTGGAAGGAACCAACGCAACGGTATGTCTTTGATGAGATGTGCTCGTTGTTACGTGAAGAAATAGAAGAAGATGATGTTGAATCAGATTTGGAAGATCTAATTAAAGTTCAGACAGAGTTTGCTGCAGGAATGATAGTGGGTGATAATATAAAAGAAGCGATGGAACTTATTTTAAGTTTTAGGAATGATCCATCTCTTCGTTCGCCGAGAGATTTAGAAAAAGGTAAAACGAAGCTAAGTCGCCAATACCCTATGAGGGAGGTTCCTCCAATTTGGCGCGAAGCAGTGGCAGCTGATAATAATGCTGGTATTGCAGCTGTTCCAGCACAGTTCCAAAGAGTGTGGATACACATTCCATGGAAGCGAGCTGAAGTGCTAGCGGTGAAGCAGGCCTTGCCAGATCCACGTAAGAATCCTGCTGGATATTACAAGGAATTAACACAGACAGTTGAGGCTTGTATAATGAACTTAGCGGACATCGATATGTTATTTGGCAATGTAGTTCCACAACCAATTTGGGCTAAAATTCGTAGAGAGGATCATCAAGCTGCCTTAGGTGGTGATTGGGCAGCTATCACTGCAGCAGATGGTCAGCAAATAGGTGGTGCAAAACCCGAACCCCTAATTGCTAATCTTCCAGGTAGAATAATTGATCTAATGAAGACTCTGATGCCCGCATTGCGTGTTAATTGGGACAAGTTGTCCGCATGCAGGCAGAAGAAAGACGAAAGTGTCTCCGACTTCTTCACGAGGTTTGAAGAGACTTTTGTAGATCATAGTGGTCAGGACATGAGTACAGAAGGAGGACAAAGACTGTTTGTCGATAAATTTGTGCATAATTTGTTACCTGAATTATGCAATAAATTAAAAGACTCAGAAAGTGCGTGGGCTGTATCCACAACTGCGCAAATACTTGCGACTGCACAGTACTACGAAAATAGGGATAAAGAGGAAAAGGAGAAATCAGAGAAGAAAACGAAAGATTTAAAAACTAAAGTTCTTTTGCAGCAGGCGTATCCGCCTCGCACGAATCAATCTAATACGCAGCAAGGTTCATACCAAAGGACAGATTATAGTTCATCGAGGCCTCAATATCAGTGGAATCAGTGTGCGTACTGTAAGAAAGAGGGTCACTATAAAAATGAATGTCCGATCTTAGCGCAAAATAATGCAGCAGCAGCTCAGAGAGGTCGTGGTGGTTTTGTGCAGAATTCTAGAGGTCGAGGACGAGGTGCTATGCCTCCACAAACGAATGATCGTCCCTCCAATCACTTTGATCAACGAAATGGACAATCTACTCAGCAAAATAGATCTCAACAATATCTTGTTGAGGACTATTGTGAAATAGATGAGGGTTTTCAGCAGAATGGGTACTAGGACAGCCATGGACAAAGAGAGGGAGTAGTATCAGTTCCAGTGGATCAGAGTGGGCCTTATGTCGCAGTAGCAACATCAGGTGTAGTCGAACCGTTTCTGTTGGATACTGGTGCCGCAAAAAGTTCTATCATTCATGCGAAACTCCCTGGCGCACCTTTGTCCGGCTCAACAAATGTTTCCGTAGGTTTTTCAGGCGCCCCTGTTTACAACCCGATATCTGGTCCTTTGTCTATTTCTGTTGGACCGTGCCAATTGAAAGCACCCCTGATTTTAACGACAGGTTGTAATGAAAATCTGCTTGGTTTAGATTTGTTAAAACGACTATATGCGACATTATACTGTTCTCCGGAAGGAGTACAACTCACGTTGGGTAAAAATATCACCTCTCCGATGTACTTGTCAATGGATGCACTCCCGCCAGAGCTACGCTCACTCCCTGATTCTCTTTGGGCGACTGGTCCTAATGATGTAGGTCTCCTAGAAATTCCACCGTATGTGGTAACTTTGAAAGCAAATGTAAAATTTCCAAGAATTCCCCAATATAAAATATCTAGTGAAGGAGAGCGTGCACTTTTATTGATTGTGCAAGATTTGATTAGGAAAGATGTGATTGAAGAAACTAGAGGAAATGTCTGTAACAGTCCTGTACTACCGATTTTGAAACGAACTGATCCTACAAAACCTCCAGTGTACAGGTTTGTCATAGACCTCAGAGAAGTTAATAAGATTGTGGTTCCGCAGTTTCCTGTGGTTCCGGACATTACTGCCTTGCTAACATTGATTCCTGCTACAGCCACATGGTTCTCAGTTATCGACTTAAAGAATGCATTTTTCAGCATTCCGATAGCCGAAGAAAGTAGAGATATTTTCGGCTTCTGTTTAGGAGGTCGAAGTTTCAGATTTAAACGAGCTCCACAAGGCTATTGTGAAAGTCCATCTATTTATAGTCAAGCATTAAAAAGCCAGTTAGATTCCTTTGTCCTTCCTCCAGGTTCTGCCCTAGTACAGTACGTAGATGATCTTCTAGTGGCTGCCGATGACAAGGAAACTTGCAAAGCAGCTACAATTTCCTTATTGCATCATTTGTCTAATCTGAATCACAAGGTATCGCCTTATAAAAATGCAATATTGCTGCCAAGAAGTGACCTACCTAGGTCATCTCTTGTCAAAGGAGGGAAGGAAGTTGACCCCAGAAAGAATAAAAGCAATTACACGGATGAGTGTTCCACGCACACAGAGAGAAGTATGAGTGTTCCACGCACACAGAGAGAAGTACGTGCCTTTCTAGGTATTACCTCTTACTGTAGGCAGTGGATCCCAAATTTTTCTCTTTTAGCGAAACCATTGGTAGCCTTGACTGGGAAAAATGTTCCGAGTCCGGTGCCATGGTCTGATGAATGTCAAGAGAGTTTTACTGAATTACGAAAAGCATTGTGTTCAGCTCCTGTATTGGGTACACCTGATTACAGTAAGCCATTCACGCTCTACGTTCACGAGAGAGACGGTTGCGCGTTGAGTGTTCTGACACAGAAGTTTGGTGATAAACAACGCCCTTGTGCGTATTTCTCATCAACATTAGATCCGGTAGCCAGAGCGTTGCCTAGTTGTTTGAGAGCTACAGCGGCAGCTGCGGCTTCCATTCGACAATCTGCTGGTTTGGTGATGAACAACATGCTAGTGGTGATGGTTCCTCATGCAGTGGATACACTCATGAACCGAACGAAGACACAACACCTTACCAGTGCGAGACTATCTGGTTACGAGCTGACATTACTAGCGAGTCATATTCAGATCGAAAGATGTAATGTATTGAATCCAGCAACACTGTTGCCGACTGATCAAGAGTCGAGTGATTCCGAGCCACATGATTGCTGTTTTAAAACGGAGGAAGAGACAAAAGGACGTATTGACTTGAAGGATACTCCGTTATCCGATCCAGATGGTACGCTGTATGTGGACGGGTCATGTTTTAAATTGGAGAATGGTGATGTGACTGCTGCTTACGCAGTAACTACTTTGAAGACGATTGTGGAGACTGCAAGAGTGAGTCAGAATTCTGCCCAAGCTGCAGAATTAATAGCTCTAACGAGAGCGTGTGTTATAGCTAAGGGAAAGAGAGTGAATGTGTTTACAGACAGTCAGTACGCATTTGGCGTGGCCCATAGTTTTGGCCGTTTGTGGAGAGAAAGAGGTTTCATTACGTCCCATGGGACCAAGATCCAACATGGTCAGCTAGTTAACGACTTGTTGGAATCTCTAACCTTGCCGACTGAAGTTGCGATTGTAAAGTGCAGTGCTCATAAAGCAATCACGGATGATGTTGGTCGTGGGAATGCTTTTGCTGATGAAATTGCTAAACAGACAGCTAGAGACACGATGAGCAGAATGTATGTTGCTACGTCTGCAAGATGGATTGCTGAGTCTGGAATGTGTGAGGATACTATGGAAAGTGTGAAAGAGATTCAGAAAGAAGCAACTGAGGAAGAGAAACGTGTATGGAGAGAAAGTACGGGCAAGTTGGACTCGAATGGATGTTGGATTGATTTGACAGAACAGCAGCGTTGGATGTTGCCTGATGCGTATGTGCTTGCAGTAGTGACGATGGCGCATGGAGTAGCGCATATAAGTTCTAAAGGAATCTGTAAGATGTTGGCTCCGGTCTGGAAAAATGAGGGAATCAGTAAGTGTGCAGAGAGAGTGGTGAAAAATTGCATGGTGTGCTTGATGCATAATTCTGGCAAGGGAACTCCAACTCCAGCTGGTCATTTCGCTCCTCCTTCCTGCCCTTTTGAAGTGATTCAATTAGACTTTATTCACATGGACCGCTGTAATAATTTAAAATATGTCCTAGTGGTGGTATGTGCTTTTTCCAGGTGGATAGAAGCATACCCACTAAAGGACAACACTGCCCTATCAACTGCCAAAATTCTTCTCAAGGAATATTTCCCTATATATCAGGAATGCCACGGATTGTATGGTCAGATAACGGAAGTGAGTTTATAGGGAAAGTTATGCAGAGTGTGTGTGCCGGCCTAGGGCTGAAACAAAAGTTCCACAGCGCGAACCATCCCCAGTCTGCTGGTTTAGTGGAGGGTTACAATGGCACCCTCAAGCTGAAAATAGCTAAAATACAAGCATCCACAGGTTTAGCCTGGCCAGACGCACTTCCTTTGGCCTTGTTATCAACGAGAGCAACTGTACATTCTAGAGTGGGGCTTAGCCCCTATGAAATCGTTTTTGGCCGTCCGGCAAATATTTGGGGTGTGCCGAGGCCTAAAAAGTTTTGTTCTCTAGAATATCCTATGCTGATAGACTACCTTTACGACTTGACTGCTAAATTGAGTCTTATTCACCAACAGGTTTTCGATGCTTTGCCAAAGCCTCCGGAGAGTCCAGGGCATCAGCTGAAACCGGGAGACCTCGTCGTCATCAAAAACTTCGCGAGGACGAAGAACCTTCAGCCGAGATTTGTTGGGCCCTTCCAAATCCTGCTCGCAACGAGAACAGCAGTTCGTGTGGCCGGACGCAAGCACTGGGTGCACGCGTCACATGTAAAGTGTGTACCCTTGCCACTTCCTTATGACGACTGGGTGAAGAAGGGAATTGGTTCCTCCGAATTCGAAAGTACACCGAAGTTCATCCCTTTCAGCGATGCCGAATTGATCTCTGACTCTCCTTCTAAAAAACCTCCTTTGAACACTGAACATTTGCCCCCTGCATCAGAGAAGACTCTGTCATCTGCGAACCTGAACACTGCAACAGCTACCAGTGAAACGCTTTTTGCCGATCAGACAGTACCTGCGAAGCAGAGATATAACTTACGAAGCCGTAAAATGGACAAATAAAGCAGGCAACTGCATACTGTGATGTTTTGAAATATTGAACTTTTTGCCTTCAGCCAGGAAGTTTGCTATTGTTTTATTGTTTTAAAATTGCCTTGCCGTCTGGGTAGCCGTAGGGTCGTGGCTGTGTGCCTAGTTGAATCTGCGGGGGTCTGACACAAGGTCGATATTTCTGTTGGTTCTGGGAACTCCCAGGGCTGATAGAGGCATTTTCATCTACGTACACATCATCAGTGGTCGCGAGCGGATTGTAGAAGATGGAGCTTCCTGCGCTGCAACGAGAAAATGTGATTTATGTTCGCAGAAACAGACTTCATAGAATTCTTCATAGCAAATGCTTTTTGATGCAATGTGCCATTACATTCTTGATTATTTTAGCAACATTGGTGGGTGGAACTGTTTTCAGTATAAATTTGATTTTTGTGCCAGTTACTACAGTACCTCCCCTTGATCCTGCTATTTCTACTGTTTCTTCGATACACTCTTTTCACTCGTTTCCCGAACATGAGCAAGCCCGACGCTCAGAATTCATTAACAACACTTTTGTACAGCTCTTGCACCAACACCAACTGGTAGTTAACACTACAGACTGCTGGGTGTGTGGCTTGATACCCCACACTATGGATAAAGGTATTCCTTATCTGGTTTTGCCTTTCAGCTACAATGGATCATTTCAGGCCCTTCAAACCATCTTTGCTTATGCCCTTGAAACCTATCCTCCACGTCCACCGCGTTCCACTAAATATAACTCTGCCAACAAAGCCTTAGTCCAGGGAATTATTGACATGGTCAAGGACGTCAATAATACTCCATCATACCCTAGAGACGAATTGCGAGTATATTTAAGTTGGAATACTTCAGAGTATCGCCTTAGTTTAGGAGAAAGCAAGCGTAAAAGCTCAACTCCAATCTGGGTCGTACCTCACCGAGGTCAGGTCTGTTTGCAAGGTAATGGGAGAAATCCGAGAGCTCAGCTAGGGAGGAGTGAGTGCGTAGAGACTTATGTGTTTCCGGCTAACTCTTCCCCTGCCTTTCTCACTGCTAGGGGTACCTACTTCATTTGTCGAGACAGAGCTTATACATGGTTGCCTGCCGACTTTTCAGGATCATGTTATATTGCTCGATTGTTGCCTCCAACATACACTGCTTCATCTGATTACCACAAAACCAGAGTAGCGAGAGGTGTCTTCAGCAAGGAAGATACCGCTGGTCAGGAAGCTGGAGACTTCTTCAAAGGCTTCCTTCCATTCTGGGGGCCTATGGCCAATAGTAGAAACATACGTCAGCTAACACGGGTAGTTGAATCTACTATTACCGAAACTGCTGGTGCCCTTAGCAATCTGACAGCTGAGCTTCAGGCGGATAGACTCATGACGTTGCAGAATCGTATGGTTCTAGATGTTATACTTGCAGATCGAGGTGGGGTATGCAGAATGATCCAATCGAGCTGCTGTGTCTTTATTCCTAATAATGCTCCAACAGTCTATGAGGCGATCTCTAAGCTACACAAGATTTCCGACTCTATTCACGTAGATAAGGGAAACTGGTCCTTTATGGAGTGGGTTTGGACTCTGATCTCAGCGTGGGGATGGAAGGTTCTAATGGTCATTGGTGTCATCTTAGTATTCCTATTCTCATGCTGCCTGATTATCCAGTGTGGTCCTGCTCTGTGTAGTCTTTGTGCTGCAACTTGTCTCAGAAAACCACCTGCGTTTGGAGAAAAGGCACGAGAAAGGATGATGATACAACAGCATGTCACTGACCTGATGAGCATAGAATTGGATTCTGACATAGATTGAGTAATTGCCTATGTAAGGGCAAAAGGAGGGTCTGAGGTTCCGTGACGATTTGAACCCGTGTTTTCAAATTTGTCGGAAATACATAATATTGGTATCAGCGAACCGCAAATGATCCATTTAGCATACCCTGGTGTTTTCGCTACGCTACAAGCAAGAGCACTCCTTTTATGAACACATTTCTGATCTACCCACGGCATCCATCTTAGATCATGGCAGCCATTTTGTGTTTCTTGCCCTCACATACGCAATAACCTCTGATCACTTCATTTCGATTAAGGACACGTAGCCGTAGCCGGAGATTCACCTCTTTCATGACACGTGCACCTTAAACCAGATCACGCTGTAGCTGCATGACTCGACAAAGGCTGCCTCCTCTGCCCGAGGCCAGTCCTGCTAAACTGGTCTTCGTGTCCATTGTCCTGATCACGATTAGGCGGCCGAAGCCGGTAGCCTTGCCCATTTACAACCCACAAACATCTCTTATCCCGCTTTCCTATCTTCCACACCTGGCTCCGTTCCTTTCTTTCTGAATCTTTATTAGGGGGAGGTAACGAAATTTACGATGAGGCGGTCCGGCTCTTGAATGCAATATTGACAAGGGATTGTGATGAACTAGTGGGAACCCCTCTCCGTAGATGTTTCGTATCAGATTTTATCAACGGTTCCTGTGTACGCCAAATATTTATTGTTTATGACACAAAGGTTTTGGGAATGTACCAACATGTGAAGAATTCGCCTGAAGGCTAAAATGTAGTATATAAGGAGCAACCCTCTTTGTGCAAATTGAACAGGCTCCTAGTTACTGCCCATGCGTAGTTTCTGTGACTTCTGTGTCCCTGCAGTAATAAACCTTTGGTCTTTGACGCCACCATCGAGAAGCCCGTGTTTCTGTTCATTTGTGCACCAAGGCAGGTGGAACTCCGGGGTCTTTGGGTGTTGTTCCCTGACACCTCTGGACGGAACCAAAAAGTCCAGAACTCCAGGACATGAGCTCCTGTAAAAGCTTTGTTGGACATGAGCTCCTGTAAAAGCTTTGATGGACATGAGCGCCTGTAAAAGCTTTGATGGATATGAGCTTCTGTAAAAGCTTTGATGGACATGAGCTCCTGAAAAAGATTTGATAGACATGAGCTCCTGTAAAGCTTTGAAGGACATGAGCGCCTGTAAAAGCTTTGATGGACATGAGCTCCTGAAAAAGATTTGATAGACATGAGCTCCTGTAAAGCTTTGTTGGACATGAGCTCCTGTAAAAGCTTCGAAGGACATGAGCTCCTGTGAAAGCTTTGATGGACATGAGCTCTTGTAAAAGCTTTGATGGACATGAGCTCCTGAAAAAGCTTTGAAGGACATGAGCTCCTGTAAAGGCTTTGATGGACATGAGCTCCTGTAAAAGCTTTGATGGACATGAGCTCCTGAAAAAGCTTTGATGGACATGAGCTCCTGTGAAAGCTTAGATGGACATGAGCTCCTGTAAAAGCTTTGATGGACATGAGCGCCTGTAAAAGCTTTGATGGACATGAGCGCCTGTAAAAGCTTTGATGGACATGAGCTCCTCTAAAGCTTTGATGGACATGAGCGCCTGTAAAAGCTTTGAAGGACATGAGCGCCTGTAAAAGCTTTGATAGACATGAGCTCCTGTAAAAGCTTTGATGGACATGAGCTCCTGTAAAAGCTTTGATGGACATGAGCGCCTGTAAAAGCTTTGATGGACATGAGCTCCTGTAAAAGCTTTGATGGACATGAGCTCCTGTAAAAGCTTTGATGGACATGAGCTCCTGTAAATGCCTTGATGGACATGAGCTCCTGTAAAAGCTTTGATGGACATGAGCTCCTGTAAATGCCTTGATGGACATGAGCTCCTGAAAAAGCTTTGATGGACATGAGCTCCTGTAAATGCCTTGATGGACATGAGCTCCTGTAAATGCCTTGATGGACATGAGCTCCTGAAAAAGCTTTGATGGACATGAGCTCCTCTAAAGCTTTGATGGACATGAGCTCCTGTAAAAGCCTCGGAGGACATGAGCGCCTGTAAAAGCTTTGAAGGACATGAGCATCTGTAAAAGCTTCGATGGACATGAGCTCCTGTAAAAGCTTTGATGGACATGAGCGCCTGTAAAAGCTTTGATGGACTTGAGCTCCTGTAAAAGCTTTGATGGACATGAGCTCCTGTAAAGCCTTGATGGACATGAGCTCCTGTAAAAGCTTTGATGGACATGAGCTCCTCTAAAGCTTTGATGGACATGAGCTCCTGTGAAAGCTTTGTTGGACATGAGCGCCTGTAAAAGCTTTGATGAACATGAGCTCCTGTAAAAGCGTTGATGGACATGAGCTCCTGTAAAAGCTTTGATGGACATGAGCGCCTGTAGAAGCTTTGTTGGACATGAGCGTCTGTAAAAGCTTTGATGGACATGAGCTCCTGAAAAAGCTTTGATGGACATGAGCGTCTGTAAAAGCTTTGATGGACATGAGCTCCTGAAAAAGCTTTCATGGACATGAGCGTCTGTAAAAGCTTTGATGGACATGAGCGTCTGTAAAAGCTTTGTTGGACATGAGCGTCTGTAAAAGCTTTGATGGACATGAGCTCCTGTAAAAGCTTTGATCGACATGAGCGCCTGTAAAAGCTTCGAAGGACATGAGCTCCTGTAAAAGCTTTGATGGACATGAGCTCCTGTAAAAGCTTTGATGGACATGAGCTCCTGTAAAAGCTTCGAAGGACATGAGCTCCTGTGAAAGCTTTGATGGACATGAGCTCCTGTAAAAGCTTTGATGGACATGAGCTCCTCTAAAGTTTTGATGGACATGAGCTCCTGTGAAAGCTTTGTTGGACATGAGCGCCTGTAAAAGCTTTGATGAACATGAGCTCCTGTAAAAGCGTTGATGGACATGAGCTCCTGTAAAAGCTTTGATGGACATGAGCGCCTGTAGAAGCTTTGTTGGACATGAGCGTCTGTAAAAGCTTTGATGGACATGAGCTCCTGAAAAAGCTTTGATGGACATGAGCGTCTGTAAAAGCTTTGATGGACATGAGCTCCTGAAAAAGCTTTCATGGACATGAGCGTCTGTAAAAGCTTTGATGGACATGAGCGTCTGTAAAAGCTTTGATGGACATGAGCGTCTGTAAAAGCTTTGATGGACATGAGCTCCTGTAAAAGCTTTGATCGACATGAGCGCCTGTAAAAGCTTCGAAGGACATGAGCTCCTGTAAAAGCTTTGATGGACATGAGCTCCTGTAAAAGCTTTGATGGACATGAGCTCCTGTAAAAGCTTCGAAGGACATGAGCTCCTGTGAAAGCTTTGATGGACATGTGCTCCTGTAAAAGCTTTGATGGACATGAGCTCCTGTAAAAGCTTCGAAGGACATGAGCTCCTGTGAAAGCTTTGATGGACATGAGCTCCTGAAAAAGCTTTGATGGACATGAGCTCCTGTAAAAGCTTCGAAGGACATGAGCTCCTGTGAAAGCTTTGATAGACATAAGCTCCTGTAAAAGCTTTGATGGACATGAGCTCCTGTAAAAGCTTTGATGGACATGAGCGCCTGTAAAAGCTTTGATGGACATGAGCTTCTGTAAAAGCTTTGATGGACATGAGCTCCTCCGGCTACGGCTACGTGTCCTGTAAAAGCTTCGAAGGACATGAGCTCATGTGAAAGCTTTGATGGACATGAGCGTCTGTAAAAGCTTTGATGGACATGAGCTCCTGAAAAAGCTTTGATGGACATGAGTGCCTGTAAAAGCTTTGATGGACATGAGCGTCTGTAAAAGCTTTGATGGACATGAGCTCCTGAAAAAGCTTTGATGGACATGAGCTCCAGAAAAAGCTTTGATGGACATGAGCGTCTGTAAAAGCTTTGATGGACATGAGCTCCTGTAAAAGCTTTGATGGACATGAGCTTCTGTAAAAGCTTTGATGGACATGAGCGTCTGTAAAAGCTTTGATAGACATGAGCTCCTGTAAAAGCTTTGATGGACATGAGCTTCTGTAAAAGCTTTGATGGACATGAGCGTCTGTAAAAGCTTTGATGGACATGAGCTTCTGTAAAAGCTTTGATGGACATGAGCGCCTGTAAAAGCTTTGATGGACATGAGCTCCTGAAAAAGCTTTGATGGACATGAGTGCCTGTAAAAGCTTTGATGGACATGAGCGTCTGTAAAAGCTTTGATGGACATGAGCCCCTGTAAAAGCTTTGATGGACATGAGCTCCTGTAAAAGCTTTGATGGACATGAGCTCCTGAAAAAGCTTTGATGGACATGAGTGCCTGTAAAAGCTTTGATGGACATGAGCCCCTGTAAAAGCTTTGATGGACGTGAGCTCCTGTAAAAGCTTTGATGGGCGTGAGCTCCTGTAAAAGCTTTGATGGACATGAGCTCCTCTAAAGCTTTGATGGACATGAGCTCCTCTAAAAGCTTTGATGGACATGAGCCCCTGTAAAATCTTTGATGGACGTGAGCTCCTGTAAAAGCTTTGATGGACATGAGCTCCTCTAAAGCTTTGATGGACATGAGCTCCTCTAAAAGCTTTGATGGACATGAGCGCCTGTAAAAGCTTTGATGGACATGAGCGCCTGTAAAAGCTTTGATGGACATGAGCTTCTGTAAAAGCTTTGATGGACATGAGCTCCTGTAAAAGCTTTGAAGGACATGAGCTCATGTGAAAGCTTTGATGGACATGAGCGTCTGTAAAAGCTTTTATGGACATGAGCTCCTGAAAAAGCTTTGATGGACATGAGTGCCTGTAAAAGCTTTGATGGACATGAGCGTCTGCAAAAGCTTTGATGGACATGAGCTCCTGAAAAAGCTTTGATGGACATGAGCGCCTGTAAAAGCTTCGAAGGACATGAGCTCCTGTAAAAGCTTTGATGGACATGAGCTCCTGTAAAAGCTTTGATGGACATGAGCTCCTGTAAAAGCTTTGATGGACATGAGCTCCTGTAAAAGCTTTGATGGACATGAGCTCCCGTAAAAGCTTTGATGGACATGAGCTCCTGTAAAAGCTTTGATGGACATGAGCTCCTGAAAAAGCTTTGATGGACATGAGCGCCTGTAAAAGCTTTGATGGACATGAGCTCCTGTAAAAGCTTTGATGGACATGAGCGTCTGTAAAAGCTTTGATGGACATGAGCGCCTGTAAAAGCTTTGATCGACATGAGCTCCTGTAAAAGGTTTGATGGACATGAGCTCCTGTAAAAGCTTTGATGGACATGAGCGCCTCTAAAAGCTTCGAAGGACATGAGCTCCTGTAAAAGCTTTGATGGACGTGAGCTCCTGTAAAAGCTTTGATGGACATGAGCTCCTGTAAAAGCTTTGATGGACATGAGCTCCTGTAAATGCCTTGATGGACATGAGCTCCTGAAAAAGCTTTGATGGACATGAGCTCCTGTAAATGCCTTGATGGACATGAGCTCCTGTAAATGCCTTGATGGACATGAGCTCCTGAAAAAGCTTTGATGGACATGAGCTCCTCTAAAGCTTTGATGGACATGAGCTCCTGTAAAAGCCTCGGAGGACATGAGCGCCTGTAAAAGCTTTGAAGGACATGAGCATCTGTAAAAGCTTCGATGGACATGAGCTCCTGTAAAAGCTTTGATGGACATGAGCGCCTGTAAAAGCTTTGATGGACTTGAGCTCCTGTAAAAGCTTTGATGGACATGAGCTCCTGTAAAGCCTTGATGGACATGAGCTCCTGTAAAAGCTTTGATGGACATGAGCTCCTCTAAAGCTTTGATGGACATGAGCTCCTGTGAAAGCTTTGTTGGACATGAGCGCCTGTAAAAGCTTTGATGAACATGAGCTCCTGTAAAAGCGTTGATGGACATGAGCTCCTGTAAAAGCTTTGATGGACATGAGCGCCTGTAGAAGCTTTGTTGGACATGAGCGTCTGTAAAAGCTTTGATGGACATGAGCTCCTGAAAAAGCTTTGATGGACATGAGCGTCTGTAAAAGCTTTGATGGACATGAGCTCCTGAAAAAGCTTTCATGGACATGAGCGTCTGTAAAAGCTTTGATGGACATGAGCGTCTGTAAAAGCTTTGTTGGACATGAGCGTCTGTAAAAGCTTTGATGGACATGAGCTCCTGTAAAAGCTTTGATCGACATGAGCGCCTGTAAAAGCTTCGAAGGACATGAGCTCCTGTAAAAGCTTTGATGGACATGAGCTCCTGTAAAAGCTTTGATGGACATGAGCTCCTGTAAAAGCTTCGAAGGACATGAGCTCCTGTGAAAGCTTTGATGGACATGAGCTCCTGTAAAAGCTTTGATGGACATGAGCTCCTCTAAAGTTTTGATGGACATGAGCTCCTGTGAAAGCTTTGTTGGACATGAGCGCCTGTAAAAGCTTTGATGAACATGAGCTCCTGTAAAAGCGTTGATGGACATGAGCTCCTGTAAAAGCTTTGATGGACATGAGCGCCTGTAGAAGCTTTGTTGGACATGAGCGTCTGTAAAAGCTTTGATGGACATGAGCTCCTGAAAAAGCTTTGATGGACATGAGCGTCTGTAAAAGCTTTGATGGACATGAGCTCCTGAAAAAGCTTTCATGGACATGAGCGTCTGTAAAAGCTTTGATGGACATGAGCGTCTGTAAAAGCTTTGATGGACATGAGCGTCTGTAAAAGCTTTGATGGACATGAGCTCCTGTAAAAGCTTTGATCGACATGAGCGCCTGTAAAAGCTTCGAAGGACATGAGCTCCTGTAAAAGCTTTGATGGACATGAGCTCCTGTAAAAGCTTTGATGGACATGAGCTCCTGTAAAAGCTTCGAAGGACATGAGCTCCTGTGAAAGCTTTGATGGACATGTGCTCCTGTAAAAGCTTTGATGGACATGAGCTCCTGTAAAAGCTTCGAAGGACATGAGCTCCTGTGAAAGCTTTGATGGACATGAGCTCCTGAAAAAGCTTTGATGGACATGAGCTCCTGTAAAAGCTTCGAAGGACATGAGCTCCTGTGAAAGCTTTGATAGACATAAGCTCCTGTAAAAGCTTTGATGGACATGAGCTCCTGTAAAAGCTTTGATGGACATGAGCGCCTGTAAAAGCTTTGATGGACATGAGCTTCTGTAAAAGCTTTGATGGACATGAGCTCCTGTAAAAGCTTCGAAGGACATGAGCTCATGTGAAAGCTTTGATGGACATGAGCGTCTGTAAAAGCTTTGATGGACATGAGCTCCTGAAAAAGCTTTGATGGACATGAGTGCCTGTAAAAGCTTTGATGGACATGAGCGTCTGTAAAAGCTATGATGGACATGAGCTCCTGAAAAAGCTTTGATGGACATGAGCTCCAGAAAAAGCTTTGATGGACATGAGCGTCTGTAAAAGCTTTGATGGACATGAGCTCCTGTAAAAGCTTTGATGGACATGAGCTTCTGTAAAAGCTTTGATGGACATGAGCGTCTGTAAAAGCTTTGATAGACATGAGCTCCTGTAAAAGCTTTGATGGACATGAGCTTCTGTAAAAGCTTTGATGGACATGAGCGTCTGTAAAAGCTTTGATGGACATGAGCTTCTGTAAAAGCTTTGATGGACATGAGCGCCTGTAAAAGCTTTGATGGACATGAGCTCCTGAAAAAGCTTTGATGGACATGAGTGCCTGTAAAAGCTTTGATGGACATGAGCGTCTGTAAAAGCTTTGATGGACATGAGCCCCTGTAAAAGCTTTGATGGACATGAGCTCCTGTAAAAGCTTTGATGGACATGAGCTCCTGAAAAAGCTTTGATGGACATGAGTGCCTGTAAAAGCTTTGATGGACATGAGCCCCTGTAAAAGCTTTGATGGACGTGAGCTCCTGTAAAAGCTTTGATGGACGTGAGCTCCTGTAAAAGCTTTGATGGACATGAGCTCCTCTAAAGCTTTGATGGACATGAGCTCCTCTAAAAGCTTTGATGGACATGAGCCCCTGTAAAATCTTTGATGGACGTGAGCTCCTGTAAAAGCTTTGATGGACATGAGCTCCTCTAAAGCTTTGATGGACATGAGCTCCTCTAAAAGCTTTGATGGACATGAGCGCCTGTAAAAGCTTTGATGGACATGAGCGCCTGTAAAAGCTTTGATGGACATGAGCTTCTGTAAAAGCTTTGATGGACATGAGCTCCTGTAAAAGCTTCGAAGGACATGAGCTCATGTGAAAGCTTTGATGGACATGAGCGTCTGTAAAAGCTTTTATGGACATGAGCTCCTGAAAAAGCTTTGATGGACATGAGTGCCTGTAAAAGCTTTGATGGACATGAGCGTCTGTAAAAGCTTTGATGGACATGAGCTCCTGAAAAAGCTTTGATGGACATGAGCGCCTGTAAAAGCTTCGAAGGACATGAGCTCCTGTAAAAGCTTTGATGGACATGAGCTCCTGTAAAAGCTTTGATGGACATGAGCTCCTGTAAAAGCTTTGATGGACATGAGCTCCTGTAAAAGCTTTGATGGACATGAGCTCCCGTAAAAGCTTTGATGGACATGAGCTCCTGTAAAAGCTTTGATGGACATGAGCTCCTGAAAAAGCTTTGATGGACATGAGCGCCTGTAAAAGCTTTGATGGACATGAGCTCCTGTAAAAGCTTTGATGGACATGAGCGTCTGTAAAAGCTTTGATGGACATGAGCGCCTGTAAAAGCTTTGATCGACATGAGCTCCTGTAAAAGGTTTGATGGACATGAGCTCCTGTAAAAGCTTTGATGGACATGAGCGCCTCTAAAAGCTTCGAAGGACATGAGCTCCTGTAAAAGCTTTGATGGACGTGAGCTCCTGTAAAAGCTTTGATGGACATGAGCTCCTGTAAAAGCTTTGAAGGACATGAGCTCCTGTAAAAGCTTTGATGGACATTAGCTCCTGAAAAAGCTTTGATGGACATGAACTCCTGTAAAAGCTTTGATGGACATGAGCTCTAGTGAAAGCTTTGATGGACATGAGCTCCTGTAAAAGCTTTGATGGACATGAACTCCTGTAAAAGCTTTGATGGACATGAGCTCCTGTAAAAGCTTTGATGGACATGAGCTCCAGTGAAAGCTTTGATGGACGTGAGCTCCTGTAAAAGCCTTGATAAACATGAGCTCCTGTAAAGCTTTGATGGACATGAGCGCCTGTAAAAGCTTTGATGGACATGAGCTCCTCTAAAGCCTTGATGGACATGAGCTCCTGTGAAAGCTTTGATGGACATGAGCGCCTGTAAAAGCTTTGATGGACATGAGCTCCTCTAAAGCTTTGATGGACATGAGCGCCTGTAAAAGCTTTGATGGACATGAGCGCCTGTAAAAGCTTTGAGGGACATGAGCTCCTGTAAAACCTTTGATGGACATGAGCGCCTGTAAAAGCTTTGATGGACATGAGCTCCTCTAAAGCTTTGATGGACATGAGCTCCTGTAAAAGCTTTGATGGACATGAGCGCCTGTAAAAGCTTTGATGGACACGAGCACCTGTAAAAGCTTTGATGGACATGAGCGTCTGTAAAAGCTTTGATGGACATGAGCTCCTGTAAAAGCTTTGATGGACATGAGCTCCTCTAAAGCTTTGATGGACATGAGCTCCTGTAAAAGCTTTGATGGACATGAGCTCCTGTAAAAGCTTCGAAGGACATGAGCTCCTGTGAAAGCTTTGATGGACATGAGCTCCTGTAAAAGCTTTGATGGACATGAGCTCCTGTAAAAGCTTCGAAGGACATGAGCTCCTGTGAAAGCTTTGATGGACATGAGCTCCTGAAAAAGCTTTGATGGACATGAGCTCCTGTAAAAGCTTCGAAGGACATGAGCTCCTGTGAAAGCTTTGATGGACATGAGCGTCTGTAAAAGCTTTGATGGACATGAGCTCCTGTAAAATCTTTGATGGACATGAGTGCCTGTAAAAGCTTTGATTTACATGAGCGCCTGTAAAAGCTTTGATGGACATGAGCGCCTGTAAAAGCTTTGATGAACATGAGCGCCTGTAAAAGCTTTGATGGACATGAGCGCCTGTAAAAGCTTTGATGTACTTGAGCGCCTGTAAAAGCTTTGATGGACATAAGATCCTGTAAAAGCTTTGATGGACATGAGCTCCTGTAAAAGCTTTGATGGACATAAGATCCTGTAAAAGCTTTGATGGACATGAGCTCCTGTAAAAGCTTTGATGGACATGAGCTCCTGTAAAAGCTTTGATGGACATGAGCGCCTCTAAAAGCTTCGAAGGACATGAGCTCCTGTAAAAGCTTTGATGGACGTGAGCTCCTGTAAAAGCTTTGATGGACATGAGCTCCTGTAAAAGCTTCGAAGGACATGAGCTCCTGTAAAAGCTTTGATGGACATTAGCTCCTGAAAAAGCTTTGATGGACATGAACTCCTGTAAAAGCTTTGATGGACATGAGCTCTAGTGAAAGCTTTGATGGACATGAGCTCCTGTAAAAGCTTTGATGGACATGAACTCCTGTAAAAGCTTTGATGGACATGAGCTCCTGTAAAAGCTTTGATGGACATGAGCTCCAGTGAAAGCTTTGATGGACGTTAGCTCCTGTAAAAGCCTTGATAAACATGAGCTCCTGTAAAGCTTTGATGGACATGAGCGCCTGTAAAAGCTTTGATGGACATGAGCTCCTCTAAAGCCTTGATGGACATGAGCTCCTGTGAAAGCTTTGATGGACATGAGCGCCTGTAAAAGCTTTGATGGACATGAGCTCCTCTAAAGCTTTGATGGACATGAGCGCCTGTAAAAGCTTTGATGGACATGAGCGCCTGTAAAAGCTTTGAGGGACATGAGCTCCTGTAAAACCTTTGATGGACATGAGCGCCTGTAAAAGCTTTGATGGACATGAGCTCCTCTAAAGCTTTGATGGACATGAGCTCCTGTAAAAGCTTTGATGGACATGAGCGCCTGTAAAAGCTTTGATGGACACGAGCACCTGTAAAAGCTTTGATGGACATGAGCGTCTGTAAAAGCTTTGATGGACATGAGCTCCTGTAAAAGCTTTGATGGACATGAGCTCCTCTAAAGCTTTGATGGACATGAGCTCCTGTAAAAGCTTTGATGGACATGAGCTCCTGTAAAAGCTTCGAAGGACATGAGCTCCTGTGAAAGCTTTGAAGGACATGAGCTCCTGTAAAAGCTTTGATGGACATGAGCTCCTGTAAAAGCTTCGAAGGACATGAGCTCCTGTGAAAGCTTTGATGGACATGAGCTCCTGAAAAAGCTTTGATGGACATGAGCTCCTGTAAAAGCTTCGAAGGACATGAGCTCCTGTGAAAGCTTTGATGGACATGAGCGTCTGTAAAAGCTTTGATGGACATGAGCTCCTGTAAAATCTTTGATGGACATGAGTGCCTGTAAAAGCTTTGATTTACATGAGCGCCTGTAAAAGCTTTGATGGACATGAGCGCCTGTAAAAGCTTTGATGGACATGAGCGCCTGTAAAAGCTTTGATGGACATGAGCGCCTGTAAAAGCTTTGATGTACTTGAGCGCCTGTAAAAGCTTTGATGGACATAAGATCCTGTAAAAGCTTTGATGGACATGAGCTCCTGTAAAAGCTTTGATGGACATAAGATCCTGTAAAAGCTTTGATGGACATGAGCTCCTGTAAAAGCTTTGATGGACATAAGATCCTGTAAAAGCTTTGATGGACATGAGCTCCTCTAAAGCTTTGATGGACATGAGCTCCTCTAAAGCTTTGATGGACATGAGCTCCTGTAAAAGCTTTGATGGACATGAGCTCCTGTAAAAGCTTTGATGGACATAAGATCCTGTAAAAGCTTTGATGGACATGAGCTCCTGTAAAAGCTTTGATGGAGATAAGATCCTGTAAAAGCTTTGATGGACATGAGCGCCTGTAAAAGCTTTGTTGGACATGAGCGCCTGTAAAAGCTTTGATGAACATAAGCTCCTGTAAAAGCGTTGATGGACATGAGCTCCTGTAAAAGCTTTGATGGACATGAGCGCCTGTAGAAGCTTTGTTGGACATGAGCGCCTGTAAAAGCTTTGATGAACATGAGCTCCTGTAAAAGCGTTGATGGACATGAGCTCCTGTAAAAGCTTTGATGGACATGAGCGCCTGTAGAAGCTTTGATGGACATGAGCGCCTGTAAAAGCTTTGATGGACATGAGCTCCTCCAAAAGCTTTGATGGACATGAGCTCCTGTAAAAGCTTTGATGGACATGAGCGCCTGTAAAAGCTTTGATGGACATGAGCTCCTCTAAAAGCTTCGATGGACATGAGCTCTTGTAAAAGCTTTGATGGACATGAGCGCCTGTAAAAGCTTTGATGGACATGAGCGCCTGTAGAAGCTTTGATGGACATGAGCTCCTGTAAAAGCTTTGATGGACATGAGCTCCTGTAAAAGCTTTGATGGCAATGAGCGTCTGTAAAAGCTTTGATTTACATGAGCGGCTGTAAAAGCTTTGATGGACATGAGCGCCTGTAAAAGTTTCGATGGACATGAGCTCCTGTAAAAGCTTTGATGGACATGAGCTCCTGTAAAAGCTTTGATGGACATGAGCTCCTGTAAAAGCTTTGATGGACATGAGCGCCTGTAAAAGTTTCGATGGACATGAGCGCCTGAGAAAGCTTTGATGGACATGAGCTCCTGTAAAAGCTTTGATGGACATGAGCTCCTGTAAAAGCTTTGATGGACATGAGCGCCTGTAAAAGCTTTGATGGACATGAGCGCCTGTAAAAGTTTCGATGGACATGAGCGCCTGAGAAAGCTTTGATGGACATGAGCTCCTGTAAAAGCTTCAAAGGACATGAGCTCCTGTAAAAGCTTTGATGGACATGAGCGCCTGTAAAAGTTTCGATGGACATGAGCGCCTGAGAAAGCTTTGATGGACATGAGCTCCTGTAAAACCTTCGAAGGACATGAGCTCCTGTAAAAGCTTTGATGGACATGAGCGCCTGTAAAAGTTTCGATGGACATGAGCGCCTGAGAAAGCTTTGATGGACATGAGCTCCTGTAAAAGCTTTGATGGACATGAGCTCCTGTATAAGCTTTGATGGACATGAGCTCCTGTAAAATCTTTGATGGACATGAGCGCCTGTAAAAGCTTTGATGGACATGAGCTCCTCTAAAGCTTTGATGGACATGAGCTCCTGTAAAAGCTTTGATGGACATGAGCGCCTGTAAAAGCTTTGATGGACACGAGCACCTGTAAAAGCTTTGATGGACATGAGCGTCTGTAAAAGCTTTGATGGACATGAGCTCCTGTAAAAGCTTTGATGGACATAAGCTCCTGTAAAAGCTTTGATGGACATGAGCGTCTGTAAAAGCTTCGATGGACATGAGCTCCTGTAAAAGCTTTGATGGACATGAGCGCCTGTAAAAGCTTTGATGGACTTGAGCTCCTGTAAAAGCTTTGATGGACATGAGCTCCTGTAAAAGCTTTGATGGACATGAGCTCCTGTAAAAGCTTTGATGGGCATAAGCTTCTGTAAAACCTTTGATGGACATGAGCGTCTGTAAAAGCTTCGATGGACATGAGCTCCTGTAAAAGCTTTGATGGACATGAGCGCCTGTAAAAGCTTTGATGGACTTGAGCTCCTGTAAAAGCTTTGATGGACATGAGCTCCTGTAAAAGCTTTGATGGACATGAGCTCCTGTAAAAGCTTTGATGGACATGAGCGCCTGTTAAAGCTTTGATGGACATGAGCGTCTGTAAAAGCTTTGATGGACATGAGCTCCTGTAAAAGCTTTGATGTACTTGAGCGCCTGTAAAAGCTTTGATGGACATGAGCGCCTGTAAAAGCTTTGATGGACATGAGCGCCTTTAGAAGCTTTGTTGGACATGAGCGCCTGTAAAAGCTTTGATGGACATGAGCGCCTGTAAAAGCTTTGATGGACATGAGCTCCTGTAAAAGCTTTGATGGACATGAGCTACTGTAAAAGCTTCGATGGACATGAGCTCCTGTAAAAGCTTTGATGGACATGAGCTCCTGAAAAAGCTTTGATGGACATGAGCTCCTGTAAAAGCTTCGAAGGACATGAGCTCTTGTAAAAGCTTTGATGGACATGAGCTTCCGTAAAAGCTTCGATAGACATGAGCTCCTGTAAAAGCTTCGAAGGACATGAGCTCCTGTAAAGCTTTGAAGGACATGAGCGTCTGTAAAAGCTTTGATGGACATGAGCTCCTGTAAAAGCTTTGTTGGACATGAGCGCCTGTAAAAGCTTTGATGGACATGAGCTCCTGTAAAAGCTTTGATGGACATAAGATCCTGTAAAAGCTTTGATGGACATGAGCTCCTCTAAAGCTTTGATGGACATGAGCTCCTCTAAAGCTTTGATGGACATGAGCTCCTGTAAAAGCTTTGATGGACATGAGCTCCTGTAAAAGCTTTGATGGACATAAGATCCTGTAAAAGCTTTGATGGACATGAGCTCCTGTAAAAGCTTTGATGGACATAAGATCCTGTAAAAGCTTTGATGGACATGAGCGCCTGTAAAAGCTTTGTTGGACATGAGCGCCTGTAAAAGCTTTGATGAACATGAGCTCCTGTAAAAGCGTTGATGGACATGAGCTCCTGTAAAAGCTTTGATGGACATGAGCGCCTGTAGAAGCTTTGTTGGACATGAGCGCCTGTAAAAGCTTTGATGGACATGAGCTCCTGTAAAAGCTTTGATGGACATGAGCGCCTGTAAAAGCTTTGATGGACATGAGCTCCTCTAAAAGCTTTGATGGACATGAGCTCCTGTAAAAGCTTTGATGGATATGAGTGCCTGTAAAAGCTTTGATGGACATGAGCTCCTCTAAAAGCTTTGATGGACATGAGCTCCTGTAAAAGCTTTGATGGACATGAGCGCCTGTAAAAGCTTTGATGGACATGAGCTCCTGTAAAAGCTTTGATGGACATGAGCTCCTGTAAAAGCTTTGATGGACATGAGCTCCTGTAAAAGCTTTGATGGACATGAGCGCCTGTAAAAGTTTCGATGGACATGAGCGCCTGAGAAAGCTTTGATGGACATGAGCTCCTGTAAAAGCTTTGATGGACATGAGCTCCTGTAAAAGCTTTGATGGACATGAGCGCCTGTAAAAGTTTCGATGGACATGAGCGCCTGAGAAAGCTTTGATGGACATGAGCTCCTGTAAAAGCTTCGAAGGACATGAGCTCCTGTAAAAGCTTTGATGGACATGAGCTCCTGTAAAAGCTTCGAAGGACATGAGCTCCTGTAAAAGCTTTGATGGACATGAGCGTCTGTAAAAGCTTTGATTTACATGAGCGGCTGTAAAAGCTTTGATGGACATGAGCGCCTGTAAAAGTTTCGATGGACATGAGCTCCTGTAAAAGCTTTGATGGACATGAGCTCCTGTAAAAGCTTTGATGGACATGAGCTCCTGTAAAAGCTTTGATGGACATGAGCTCCTGTAAAAGCTTTGATGGACATGAGCGCCTGTAAAAGTTTCGATGGACATGAGCGCCTGAGAAAGCTTTGATGGACATGAGCTTCTGTAAAAGCTTTGATGGACATGAGCTCCTGTAAATGCTTTGATGGACATGAGCGCCTGTAAAAGTTTCGATGGACATGAGCGCCTGAGAAAGCTTTGATGGACATGAGCTCCTGTAAAAGCTTTGAAGGACATGAGCTCCTGTAAAAGCTTTGATGGACATGAGCGCCTGTAAAAGTTTCGATGGACATGAGCGCCTGAGAAAGCTTTGATGGACATGAGCTCCTGTAAAAGCTTTGATGGACATGAGCGCCTGTAAAAGCTTTGATGGACATGAGCTCCTGTATAAGCTTTGATGGACATGAGCTCCTGTAAAAGCTTTGATGGACATGAGCGCCTGTAAAAGCTTTGATGGACATGAGCTCCTCTAAAGCTTTGATGGACACGAGCTCCTGTAAAAGCTTTGATGGACATGAGCGCCTGTAAAAGCTTTGATGGACACGAGCACCTGTAAAAGCTTTGATGGACATGAGCGTCTGTAAAAGCTTTGATGGACATGAGCTCCTGTAAAACCTTTGATGGACATAAGCTCCTGTAAAAGCTTTGATGGACATGAGCGTCTGTAAAAGCTTCGATGGACATGAGCTCCTGTAAAAGCTTTGATGGACATGAGCGCCTGTAAAAGCTTTGATGGACTTGAGCTCCTGTAAAAGCTTTGATGGGCATGAGCTCCTGTAAAAGCTTTGATGGACATGAGCTCCTGTAAAAGCTTTGATGGACATAAGCTTCTGTAAAACCTTTGATGGACATGAGCGTCTGTAAAAGCTTCGATGGACATGAGCTCCTGTAAAAGCTTTGATGGACATGAGCGCCTGTAAAAGCTTTGATGGACTTGAGCTCCTGTAAAAGCTTTGATGGACATGAGCTCCTGTAAAAGCTTTGATGGACATGAGCTCCTGTAAAAGCTTTGATGGACATGAGCGCCTGTAAAAGCTTTGATGGACATGAGCGTCTGTAAAAGCTTTGATGGACATGAGCTCCTGTAAAAGCTTTGATGTACTTGAGCGCCTGTAAAAGCTTTGATGGACATGAGCTCCTGTAAAAGCTTTGATGGAAATGAGCTCCTGTAAAAGCTTTGATGGACATGAGCGCCTGTAAAAGCTTTGATGTACTTGAGCACCTGTAAAAGCTTTGATGGACATGAGCTCCTGTAAAAGCTTTGATGGACATGAGCTCCTGTAAAAGCTTTGATGGACATGAGCGCCTGTAAAAGTTTCGATGGATATGAGCGCCTGAGAAAGCTTTGATGGACATGAGCTCCTGTAAAAGCTTCGAAGGACATGAGCTCCTGTAAAAGCTTTGATGGACATGAGCGTCTGTAAAAGCTTTGATGGACATGAGCTCCTGTAAAAGCTTTGATGTACTTGAGCGTCTGTAAAAGCTTTGATGGACATGAGCGCCTGTAAAAGCTTTGATGGACATGAGCGCCTGTAAAAGCTTTGATGGAAATGAGCGCCTGTAGAAGCTTTGTTGGACATGAGCGCCTGTAAAAGCTTTGATGGACATGAGCGCCTGTAAAAGCTTTGATGGACATGAGCTCCTGTAAAAGCTTTGATGGACATGAGCTCCTGTAAAAGCTTTGATGGACATGAGCTCCTGTAAAAGCTTTGATGGACATGAGCTCCTGAAAAAGCTTTGATGGACATGAGCTCCTGAAAAAGCTTTGATGGACATGAGCTCCTGTGAAAGCTTTGATGGACATGAGCGCCTGTAAAAGCTTCGAAGGACATGAGCTCCTCTAAAGCTTTGATGGACATGAGCTTCTGTAAAAGCTTTGATAGACATGAGCTCCTGTAAAGCTTTGAAGGACATGAGCGTCTGTAAAAGCTTTGATGGACATGAGCTCCTGTAAAAGCTTTGATGGACATGAGCGCCTGTAAAAGCTTTGATAGACATGAGCTCCTGTAAAAGCTTTGATGGACATGAGCTCCTGTAAAAGCTTTGATGGACATGAGCTCCTCTAAAGCTTTGATGGACATGAGGTCCTGTAAAAGCTTTGATGGACATGAGCTCCTGTAAAAGCTTTGATGGACATGAGCGCCTGTAAAAGCTTTGATGGACATGAGCGCCTGTAAAAGCTTTGATGGACATGAGCGTCTGTAAAAGCTTTGATGGACATGAGCTCCTGTAAAAGCTTTGATGTACTTGAGCGCCTGTAAAAGCTTTGATGGACATGAGCTCCTGTAAAAGCTTTGATGGAAATGAGCTCCTGTAAAAGCTTTGATGGACATGAGCGCCTGTAAAAGCTTTGATGTACTAGAGCGCCTGTAAAAGCTTTGATGAACATGAGCTCCTGTAAAAGCTTTGATGGACATGAGCTCCTGTAAAAGCTTTGATGGACATGAGCGCCTGTAAAAGCTTTGATGGACATGAGCGTCTGTAAAAGCTTTGATGGACATGAGCTCCTGTAAAAGCTTTGATGTACTTGAGCGTCTGTAAAAGCTTTGATGGACATGAGCGCCTGTAAAAGCTTTGATGGACATGAGCGCCTGTAAAAGCTTTGATGGAAATGAGCGCCTGTAGAAGCTTTGTTGGACATGAGCGCCTGTAAAAGCTTTGATGGACATGAGCGCCTGTAAAAGCTTTGATGGACATGAGCTCCTGTAAAAGCTTTGATGGACATGAGCTCCTGTAAAAGCTTTGATGGACATGAGCTCCTGTAAAAGCTTTGATGGACATGAGCTCCTGAAAAAGCTTTGATGGACATGAGCTCCTGAAAAAGCTTTGATGGACATGAGCTCCTGTGAAAGCTTTGATGGACATGAGCGCCTGTAAAAGCTTCGAAGGACATGAGCTCCTCTAAAGCTTTGATGGACATGAACTTCTGTAAAAGCTTTGATAGACATGAGCTCCTGTAAAGCTTTGAAGGACATGAGCGTCTGTAAAAGCTTTGATGGACATGAGCTCCTGTAAAAGCTTTGATGGACATGAGCTCCTGTAAAAGCTTTGATGGACATAAGCTTCTGTAAAACCTTTGATGGACATGAGCGTCTGTAAAAGCTTCGATGGACATGAGCTCCTGTAAAAGCTTTGATGGACATGAGCGCCTGTAAAAGCTTTGATGGACATGAGCTCCTGTAAAAGCTTTGATGGACATGAGCTCCTGTAAAAGCTTTGATGGACATGAGCGCCTGTAAAAGCTTTGATGGACATGAGCGTCTGTAAAAGCTTTGATGGACATGAGCTCCTGTAAAAGCTTTGATGGACATGAGCGCCTGTAAAAGCTTTGATGGACATGAGCTCCTGTAAAAGCTTTGATGGAAATGAGCTCCTGTAAAAGCTTTGATGGACATGAGCGCCTGTAAAAGCTTTGATGTACTTGAGCGCCTGTAAAAGCTTTGATGGACATGAGCTCCTGTAAAAGCTTTGATGGACATGAGCTCCTGTAAAAGCTTTGATGGACATGAGCGCCTGTAAAAGCTTTGATGGACATGAGCGTCTGTAAAAGCTTTGATGGACATGAGCTCCTGTAAAAGCTTTGATGTACTTGAGCGTCTGTAAAAGCTTTGATGGACATGAGCGCCTGTAAAAGCTTTGATGGACATGAGCGCCTGTAAAAGCTTTGATGGAAATGAGCGCCTGTAGAAGCTTTGTTGGACATGAGCGCCTGTAAAAGCTTTGATGGACATGAGCGCCTGTAAAAGCTTTGATGGACATGAGCTCCTGTAAAAGCTTTGATGGACATGAGCTCCTGTAAAAGCTTTGATGGACATGAGCTCCTGTAAAAGCTTTGATGGACATGAGCTCCTGAAAAAGCTTTGATGGACATGAGCTCCTGAAAAAGCTTTGATGGACATGAGCTCCTGTGAAAGCTTTGATGGACATGAGCGCCTGTAAAAGCTTCGAAGGACATGAGCTCCTCTAAAGCTTTGATGGACATGAGCTTCTGTAAAAGCTTTGATAGACATGAGCTCCTGTAAAGCTTTGAAGGACATGAGCGTCTGTAAAAGCTTTGATGGACATGAGCTCCTGTAAAAGCTTTGATGGACATGAGCGCCTGTAAAAGCTTTGATAGACATGAGCTCCTGTAAAAGCTTTGATGGACATGAGCTCCTGTAAAAGCTTTGATGGACATGAGCTCCTCTAAAGCTTTGATGGACATGAGGTCCTGTAAAAGCTTTGATGGACATGAGCTCCTGTAAAAGCTTTGATGGACATGAGCGCCTGTAAAAGCTTTGATGGACATGAGCGCCTGTAAAAGCTTTGATGGACATGAGCGCCTGTAAAAGCTTTGATGAACATGAGCTTCTGTAAAAGCTTTGATGGACATGAGCTCCTGAAAAAGCTTTGATAGACATGAGCTCCTGTAAAGCTTTGAAGGACATGAGCGCCTGTCAAAGCTTTGATGGACATGAGCTCCTGTAAAAGCTTTGATGGACATGAGCGCCTGTAAAAGCTTCGATGGACATGAGCGTCTGTAAAAGCTTTGATGGACATGAGCGCCTGTAAAAGCTTTGATGGACATGAGCTCCTGTAAAAGCTTTGATGGACATGAGCGCCTGTAAAAGCTTTGATGGACATGAGCGCCTGTAAAAGCTTCGAAGGACATGAGCTCCTGTGAAAGCTTTGATGGACATGAGCTCTTGTAAAAGCTTTGATGGACATGAGCTTCTGTAAAAGCTTTGATGGACATGAGCGCCTGTAAAAGCTTTGATGGACATGAGCTCCTGTAAAAGCTTCAAAGGACATGAGCTCCTGTGAAAGCTTTGATGGACATGAGCTCCTGTAAAAGCTTTGATGGACATGAGCTCCTGTAAAAGCTTTGATGGACATGAGCGCCTGTAAAAGCTTTGATGGACATGAGCTCCTGTAAAAGCTTTGATGGACATGAGCTCCTGTAAAAGCTTTGATGGACATGAGCTCCTGTAAAAGCTTTGATGGACATGAGCTCCTGAAAAAGCTTTGATGGACATGAGCTCCTGAAAAAGCTTTGATGGACATGAGCTCCTGTGAAAGCTTTGATGGACATGAGCGCCTGTAAAAGCTTCGAAGGACATGAGCTCCTCTAAAGCTTTGATGGACATGAGCTTCTGTAAAAGCTTTGATAGACATGAGCTCCTGTAAAGCTTTGAAGGACATGAGCGTCTGTAAAAGCTTTGATGGACATGAGCTCCTGTAAAAGCTTTGATGGACATGAGCGCCTGTAAAAGCTTTGATAGACATGAGCTCCTGTAAAAGCTTTGATGGACATGAGCTCCTGTAAAAGCTTTGATGGACATGAGCTCCTCTAAAGCTTTGATGGACATGAGGTCCTGTAAAAGCTTTGATGGACATGAGCTCCTGTAAAAGCTTTGATGGACATGAGCGCCTGTAAAAGCTTTGATGGACATGAGCGCCTGTAAAAGCTTTGATGGACATGAGCGCCTGTAAAAGCTTTGATGAACATGAGCTTCTGTAAAAGCTTTGATGGACATGAGCTCCTGAAAAAGCTTTGATAGACATGAGCTCCTGTAAAGCTTTGAAGGACATGAGCGCCTGTCAAAGCTTTGATGGACATGAGCTCCTGTAAAAGCTTTGATGGACATGAGCGCCTGTAAAAGCTTCGATGGACATGAGCGTCTGTAAAAGCTTTGATGGACATGAGCGCCTGTAAAAGCTTTGATGGACATGAGCTCCTGTAAAAGCTTTGATGGACATGAGCGCCTGTAAAAGCTTTGATGGACATGAGCGCCTGTAAAAGCTTCGAAGGACATGAGCTCCTGTGAAAGCTTTGATGGACATGAGCTCTTGTAAAAGCTTTGATGGACATGAGCTTCTGTAAAAGCTTTGATGGACATGAGCGCCTGTAAAAGCTTTGATGGACATGAGCTCCTGTAAAAGCTTTGATGGACATGAGCGCCTGTAAAAGCTTTGATGGACATGAGCTCCTGTAAAAGCTTTGATGTACTTGAGCGTCTGTAAAAGCTTTGATGGACATGAGCGCCTGTAAAAGCTTTGATGGACATGAGCGCCTGTAAAAGCTTTGATGGAAATGAGCGCCTGTAGAAGCTTTGTTGGACATGAGCGCCTGTAAAAGCTTTGATGGACATGAGCGCCTGTAAAAGCTTTGATGGACATGAGCTCCTGTAAAAGCTTTGATGGACATGAGCTCCTGTAAAAGCTTTGATGGACATGAGCTCCTGTAAAAGCTTTGATGGACATGAGCTCCTGAAAAAGCTTTGATGGACATGAGCTCCTGAAAAAGCTTTGATGGACATGAGCTCCTGTAAAAGCTTTGATGGACATGAGCGCCTGTAAAAGCTTTGATGGACATGAGCGTCTGTAAAAGCTTTGATGGACATGAGCTCCTGTAAAAGCTTTGATGGACATGAGCGCCTGTAAAAGCTTTGATGGACATGAGCTCCTGTAAAAGCTTTGATGGAAATGAGCTCCTGTAAAAGCTTTGATGGACATGAGCGCCTGTAAAAGCTTTGATGTACTTGAGCGCCTGTAAAAGCTTTGATGGACATGAGCTCCTGTAAAAGCTTTGATGGACATGAGCTCCTGTAAAAGCTTTGATGGACATGAGCGCCTGTAAAAGCTTTGATGGACATGAGCGTCTGTAAAAGCTTTGATGGACATGAGCTCCTGTAAAAGCTTTGATGTACTTGAGCGTCTGTAAAAGCTTTGATGGACATGAGCGCCTGTAAAAGCTTTGATGGACATGAGCGCCTGTAAAAGCTTTGATGGAAATGAGCGCCTGTAGAAGCTTTGTTGGACATGAGCGCCTGTAAAAGCTTTGATGGACATGAGCGCCTGTAAAAGCTTTGATGGACATGAGCTCCTGTAAAAGCTTTGATGGACATGAGCTCCTGTAAAAGCTTTGATGGACATGAGCTCCTGTAAAAGCTTTGATGGACATGAGCTCCTGAAAAAGCTTTGATGGACATGAGCTCCTGAAAAAGCTTTGATGGACATGAGCTCCTGTGAAAGCTTTGATGGACATGAGCGCCTGTAAAAGCTTCGAAGGACATGAGCTCCTCTAAAGCTTTGATGGACATGAGCTTCTGTAAAAGCTTTGATAGACATGAGCTCCTGTAAAGCTTTGAAGGACATGAGCGTCTGTAAAAGCTTTGATGGACATGAGCTCCTGTAAAAGCTTTGATGGACATGAGCGCCTGTAAAAGCTTTGATAGACATGAGCTCCTGTAAAAGCTTTGATGGACATGAGCTCCTGTAAAAGCTTTGATGGACATGAGCTCCTCTAAAGCTTTGATGGACATGAGGTCCTGTAAAAGCTTTGATGGACATGAGCTCCTGTAAAAGCTTTGATGGACATGAGCGCCTGTAAAAGCTTTGATGGACATGAGCGCCTGTAAAAGCTTTGATGGACATGAGCGCCTGTAAAAGCTTTGATGAACATGAGCTTCTGTAAAAGCTTTGATGGACATGAGCTCCTGAAAAAGCTTTGATAGACATGAGCTCCTGTAAAGCTTTGAAGGACATGAGCGCCTGTCAAAGCTTTGATGGACATGAGCTCCTGTAAAAGCTTTGATGGACATGAGCGCCTGTAAAAGCTTCGATGGACATGAGCGTCTGTAAAAGCTTTGATGGACATGAGCGCCTGTAAAAGCTTTGATGGACATGAGCTCCTGTAAAAGCTTTGATGGACATGAGCGCCTGTAAAAGCTTTGATGGACATGAGCGCCTGTAAAAGCTTCGAAGGACATGAGCTCCTGTGAAAGCTTTGATGGACATGAGCTCTTGTAAAAGCTTTGATGGACATGAGCTTCTGTAAAAGCTTTGATGGACATGAGCGCCTGTAAAAGCTTTGATGGACATGAGCTCCTGTAAAAGCTTCAAAGGACATGAGCTCCTGTGAAAGCTTTGATGGACATGAGCTCCTGTAAAAGCTTTGATGGACATGAGCTCCTGTAAAAGCTTTGATGGACATGAGCGCCTGTAAAAGCTTTGATGGACATGAGCTCCTGTAAAAGCTTTGATGGACATGAGCTCCTGTAAAAGCTTTGATGGACATGAGCTCCTGTAAAAGCTTTGATGGACATGAGCTCCTGAAAAAGCTTTGATGGACATGAGCTCCTGAAAAAGCTTTGATGGACATGAGCTCCTGTGAAAGCTTTGATGGACATGAGCGCCTGTAAAAGCTTCGAAGGACATGAGCTCCTCTAAAGCTTTGATGGACATGAGCTTCTGTAAAAGCTTTGATAGACATGAGCTCCTGTAAAGCTTTGAAGGACATGAGCGTCTGTAAAAGCTTTGATGGACATGAGCTCCTGTAAAAGCTTTGATGGACATGAGCGCCTGTAAAAGCTTTGATAGACATGAGCTCCTGTAAAAGCTTTGATGGACATGAGCTCCTGTAAAAGCTTTGATGGACATGAGCTCCTCTAAAGCTTTGATGGACATGAGGTCCTGTAAAAGCTTTGATGGACATGAGCTCCTGTAAAAGCTTTGATGGACATGAGCGCCTGTAAAAGCTTTGATGGACATGAGCGCCTGTAAAAGCTTTGATGGACATGAGCGCCTGTAAAAGCTTTGATGAACATGAGCTTCTGTAAAAGCTTTGATGGACATGAGCTCCTGAAAAAGCTTTGATAGACATGAGCTCCTGTAAAGCTTTGAAGGACATGAGCGCCTGTCAAAGCTTTGATGGACATGAGCTCCTGTAAAAGCTTTGATGGACATGAGCGCCTGTAAAAGCTTCGATGGACATGAGCGTCTGTAAAAGCTTTGATGGACATGAGCGCCTGTAAAAGCTTTGATGGACATGAGCTCCTGTAAAAGCTTTGATGGACATGAGCGCCTGTAAAAGCTTTGATGGACATGAGCGCCTGTAAAAGCTTCGAAGGACATGAGCTCCTGTGAAAGCTTTGATGGACATGAGCTCTTGTAAAAGCTTTGATGGACATGAGCGTCTGTAAAAGCTTTGATGGACATGAGCGCCTGTAAAAGCTTTGATGGACATGAGCGCCTGTAAAAGCTTTGATGGAAATGAGCGCCTGTAGAAGCTTTGTTGGACATGAGCGCCTGTAAAAGCTTTGATGGACATGAGCGCCTGTAAAAGCTTTGATGGACATGAGCTCCTGTAAAAGCTTTGATGGACATGAGCTCCTGTAAAAGCTTTGATGGACATGAGCTCCTGTAAAAGCTTTGATGGACATGAGCTCCTGAAAAAGCTTTGATGGACATGAGCTCCTGAAAAAGCTTTGATGGACATGAGCTCCTGTGAAAGCTTTGATGGACATGAGCGCCTGTAAAAGCTTCGAAGGACATGAGCTCCTCTAAAGCTTTGATGGACATGAGCTTCTGTAAAAGCTTTGATAGACATGAGCTCCTGTAAAGCTTTGAAGGACATGAGCGTCTGTAAAAGCTTTGATGGACATGAGCTCCTGTAAAAGCTTTGATGGACATGAGCTCCTGTAAAAGCTTTGATGGACATAAGCTTCTGTAAAACCTTTGATGGACATGAGCGTCTGTAAAAGCTTCGATGGACATGAGCTCCTGTAAAAGCTTCGATGGACATGAGCGCCTGTAAAAGCTTTGATGGACTTGAGCTCCTGTAAAAGCTTTGATGGACATGAGCTCCTGTAAAAGCTTTGATGGACATGAGCTCCTGTAAAAGCTTTGATGGACATGAGCGCCTGTAAAAGCTTTGATGGACATGAGCGTCTGTAAAAGCTTTGATGGACATGAGCTCCTGTAAAAGCTTTGATGTACTTGAGCGCCTGTAAAAGCTTTGATGGACATGAGCTCCTGTAAAAGCTTTGATGGAAATGAGCTCCTGTAAAAGCTTTGATGGACATGAGCGCCTGTAAAAGCTTTGATGTACTTGAGCGCCTGTAAAAGCTTTGATGGACATGAGCTCCTGTAAAAGCTTTGATGGACATGAGCTCCTGTAAAAGCTTTGATGGACATGAGCGCCTGTAAAAGCTTTGATGGACATGAGTGTCTGTAAAAGCTTTGATGGACATGAGCTCCTGTAAAAGCTTTGATGTACTTGAGCGTCTGTAAAAGCTTTGATGGACATGAGCGCCTGTAAAAGCTTTGATGGACATGAGCGCCTGTAAAAGCTTTGATGGAAATGAGCGCCTGTAGAAGCTTTGTTGGACATGAGCGCCTGTAAAAGCTTTGATGGACATGAGCGCCTGTAAAAGCTTTGATGGACATGAGCTCCTGTAAAAGCTTTGATGGACATGAGCTCCTGTAAAAGCTTTGATGGACATGAGCTCCTGTAAAAGCTTTGATGGACATGAGCTCCTGAAAAAGCTTTGATGGACATGAGCTCCTGAAAAAGCTTTGATGGACATGAGCTCCTGTGAAAGCTTTGATGGACATGAGCGCCTGTAAAAGCTTCGAAGGACATGAGCTCCTCTAAAGCTTTGATGGACATGAGCTTCTGTAAAAGCTTTGATAGACATGAGCTCCTGTAAAGCTTTGAAGGACATGAGCGTCTGTAAAAGCTTTGATGGACATGAGCTCCTGTAAAAGCTTTGATGGACATGAGCGCCTGTAAAAGCTTTGATAGACATGAGCTCCTGTAAAAGCTTTGATGGACATGAGCTCCTGTAAAAGCTTTGATGGACATGAGCTCCTCTAAAGCTTTGATGGACATGAGGTCCTGTAAAACCTTTGATGGACATGAGCTCCTGTAAAAGCTTTGATGGACATGAGCGCCTGTAAAAGCTTTGATGGACATGAGCGCCTGTAAAAGCTTTGATGGACATGAGCGCCTGTAAAAGCTTTGATGAACATGAGCTTCTGTAAAAGCTTTGATGGACATGAGCTCCTGAAAAAGCTTTGATAGACATGAGCTCCTGTAAAGCTTTGAAGGACATGAGCGCCTGTCAAAGCTTTGATGGACATGAGCTCCTGTAAAAGCTTTGATGGACATGAGCGCCTGTAAAAGCTTCGATGGACATGAGCGTCTGTAAAAGCTTTGATGGACATGAGCGCCTGTAAAAGCTTTGATGGACATGAGCTCCTGTAAAAGCTTTGATGGACATGAGCGCCTGTAAAAGCTTTGATGGACATGAGCGCCTGTAAAAGCTTCGAAGGACATGAGCTCCTGTGAAAGCTTTGATGGACATGAGCTCTTGTAAAAGCTTTGATGGACATGAGCTTCTGTAAAAGCTTTGATGGACATGAGCGCCTGTAAAAGCTTTGATGGACATGAGCTCCTGTAAAAGCTTCAAAGGACATGAGCTCCTGTGAAAGCTTTGATGGACATGAGCTCCTGTAAAAGCTTTGATGGACATGAGCTCCTGTAAAAGCTTTGATGGACATGAGCGCCTGTAAAAGCTTTGATGGACATGAGCTCCTGTAAAAGCTTCGAAGGACATGAGCTCCTGTGAAAGCTTTGATGGACATGAGCTCCTGTAAAAGCTTTGATGGACATGAGCTCCTGTAAAAGCTTCGAAGGACATGAGCTCCTGTGAAAGCTTTGATGGACATGAGCTCCTGAAAAAGCTTTGATGGACATGAGCTCCTGTAAAAGCTTCGAAGGACATGAGCTCCTGTGAAAGCTTTGATGGACATGAGCGTCTGTAAAAGCTTTGATGGACATGAGCTCCTGTAAAATCTTTGATGGACATGAGTGCCTGTAAAAGCTTTGATTTACATGAGCGCCTGTAAAAGCTTTGATGGACATGAGCGCCTGTAAAAGCTTTGATGGACATGAGCGCCTGTAAAAGCTTTGATGGACATGAGCGCCTGTAAAAGCTTTGATGTACTTGAGCGCCTGTAAAAGCTTTGATGGACATAAGATCCTGTAAAAGCTTTGATGGACATGAGCTCCTGTAAAAGCTTTGATGGACATAAGATCCTGTAAAAGCTTTGATGGACATGAGCTCCTGTAAAAGCTTTGATGGACATAAGATCCTGTAAAAGCTTTGATGGACATGAGCTCCTCTAAAGCTTTGATGGACATGAGCTCCTCTAAAGCTTTGATGGACATGAGCTCCTGTAAAAGCTTTGATGGACATGAGCTCCTGTAAAAGCTTTGATGGACATAAGATCCTGTAAAAGCTTTGATGGACATGAGCTCCTGTAAAAGCTTTGATGGACATGAGCTCCTGTAAAAGCTTTGATGGACATGAGCGCCTGTAAAAGCTTTGATGGACATGAGCTCCTGTAAAAGCTTCGAAGGACATGAGCTCCTGTGAAAGCTTTGTTGGACATGAGCGCCTGTAAAAGCTTTGATGAACATGAGCTCCTGTAAAAGCGTTGATGGACATGAGCTCCTGTAAAAGCTTTGAAGGACATGAGCGCCTGTAGAAGCTTTGATGGACATGAGCGCCTGTAAAAGCTTTGATGGACATGAGCTCCTCCAAAAGCTTTGATGGACATGAGCTCCTGTAAAAGCTTTGATGGACATGAGCGCCTGTAAAAGCTTTGATGGACATGAGCTCCTCTAAAAGCTTCGATGGACATGAGCTCTTGTAAAAGCTTTGATGGACATGAGCGCCTGTAAAAGCTTTGATGGACATGAGCGCCTGTAGCAGCTTTGATGGACATGAGCTCCTGTAAAAGCTTTGATGGACATGAGCTCCTGTAAAAGCTTTGATGGCAATGAGCGTCTGTAAAAGCTTTGATTTACATGAGCGGCTGTAAAAGCTTTGATGGACATGAGCCCCTGTAAAAGTTTCGATGGACATGAGCTCCTGTAAAAGCTTTGATGGACATGAGCTCCTGTAAAAGCTTTGATGGACATGAGCTCCTGTAAAAGCTTTGATGGACATGAGCGCCTGTAAAAGTTTCGATGGACATGAGCGCCTGAGAAAGCTTTGATGGACATGAGCTCCTGTAAAAGCTTTGATGGACATGAGCTCCTGTAAAAGCTTTGATGGACATGAGCGCCTGTAAAAGCTTTGATGGACATGAGCGCCTGTAAAAGTTTCGATGGACATGAGCGCCTGAGAAAGCTTTGATGGACATGAGCTCCTGTAAAAGCTTCGAAGGACATGAGCTCCTGTAAAAGCTTTGATGGACATGAGCGCCTGTAAAAGTTTCGATGGACATGAGCGCCTGAGAAAGCTTTGATGGACATGAGCTCCTGTAAAAGCTTCGAAGGACATGAGCTCCCGTAAAAGCTTTGATGGACATGAGCGCCTGTAAAAGTTTCGATGGACATGAGCGCCTGAGAAAGCTTTGATGGACATGAGCTCCTGTAAAAGCTTTGATGGACATGAGCTCCTGTATAAGCTTGATGGACATGAGCTCCTGTAAAATCTTTGATGGACATGAGCGCCTGTAAAAGCTTTGATGGACATGAGCTCCTCTAAAGCTTTGATGGACATGAGCTCCTGTAAAAGCTTTGATGGACATGAGCGCCTGTAAAAGCTTTGATGGACACGAGCACCTGTAAAAGCTTTGATGGACATGAGCGTCTGTAAAAGCTTTGATGGACATGAGCTCCTGTAAAAGCTTTGATGGACATAAGCTCCTGTAAAAGCTTTGATGGACATGAGCGTCTGTAAAAGCTTCGATGGACGTGAGCTCCTGTAAAAGCTTTGATGGACATGAGCGCCTGTAAAAGCTTTGATGGACTTGAGCTCCTGTAAAAGCTTTGATGGACATGAGCTCCTGTAAAAGCTTTGATGGACATGAGCTCCTGTAAAAGCTTTGATGGACATAAGCTTCTGTAAAACCTTTGATGGACATGAGCGTCTGTAAAAGCTTCGATGGACATGAGCTCCTGTAAAAGCTTTGATGGACATGAGCGCCTGTAAAAGCTTTGATGTACTTGAGCGCCTGTAAAAGCTTTGATGGACATGAGCGGCTGTAAAAGCTTTGATGGACATGAGCGCCTGTAAAAGCTTTGATGGACACGAGCACCTGTAAAAGCTTTGATGGACATGAGCGTCTGTAAAAGCTTTGATGGACATGAGCTCCTGTAAAAGCTTTGATGGACATGAGCTCCTGTAAAAGCTTTGATGGACATGAGCGCCTGTAAAAGCTTTGATGGACATGAGCTCCTGTAAAAGCTTTGATGTACTTGAGCGTCTGTAAAAGCTTTGATGGACATGAGCGCCTGTAAAAGCTTTGATGGACATGAGCGCCTGTAAAAGCTTTGATGGAAATGAGCGCCTGTAGAAGCTTTGTTGGACATGAGGGCCTGTAAAAGCTTTGATGGACATGAGCGCCTGTAAAAGCTTTGATGGACATGAGCTCCTGTAAAAGCTTTGATGGACATGAGCTCCTGTAAAAGCTTTGATGGACATGAGCTCCTGTAAAAGCTTTGATGGACATGAGCTCCTGAAAAAGCTTTGATGGACATGAGCTCCTGAAAAAGCTTTGATGGACATGAGCTCCTGTGAAAGCTTTGATGGACATGAGCGCCTGTAAAAGCTTCGAAGGACATGAGCTCCTCTAAAGCTTTGATGGACATGAGCTTCTGTAAAAGCTTTGATAGACATGAGCTCCTGTAAAGCTTTGAAGGACATGAGCGTCTGTAAAAGCTTTGATGGACATGAGCTCCTGTAAAAGCTTTGATGGACATGAGCGCCTGTAAAAGCTTTGATAGACATGAGCTCCTGTAAAAGCTTTGATGGACATGAGCTCCTGTAAAAGCTTTGATGGACATGAGCTCCTCTAAAGCTTTGATGGACATGAGGTCCTGTAAAAGCTTTGATGGACATGAGCTCCTGTAAAAGCTTTGATGGACATGAGAGCCTGTAAAAGCTTTGATGGACATGAGCGCCTGTAAAAGCTTTGATGAACATGAGCTTCTGTAAAAGCTTTGATGGACATGAGCTCCTGAAAAAGCTTTGATAGACATGAGCTCCTGTAAAGCTTTGAAGGACATGAGCGCCTGTCAAAGCTTTGATGGACATGAGCTCCTGTAAAAGCTTTGATGGACATGAGCGCCTGTAAAAGCTTCGATGGACATGAGCGTCTGTAAAAGCTTTGATGGACATGAGCGCCTGTAAAAGCTTTGATGGACATGAGCTCCTGTAAAAGCTTTGATGGACATGAGCGCCTGTAAAAGCTTTGATGGACATGAGCGCCTGTAAAAGCTTCGAAGGACATGAGCTCCTGTGAAAGCTTTGATGGACATGAGCTCTTGTAAAAGCTTTGATGGACATGAGCTTCTGTAAAAGCTTTGATGGACATGAGCGCCTGTAAAAGCTTTAATGGACATGAGCTCCTGTAAAAGCTTCAAAGGACATGAGCTCCTGTGAAAGCTTTGATGGACATGAGCTCCTGTAAAAGCTTTGATGGACATGAGCTCCTGTAAAAGCTTTGATGGACATGAGCGCCTGTAAAAGCTTTGATGGACATGAGCTCCTGTAAAAGCTTTGAAGGACATGAGCTCCTGTGAAAGCTTTGATGGACATGAGCTCCTGTAAAAGCTTTGATGGACATGAGCTCCTGTAAAAGCTTCGAAGGACATGAGCTCCTGTGAAAGCTTTGATGGACATGAGCTCCTGAAAAAGCTTTGATGGACATGAGCTCCTGTAAAAGCTTCGAAGGACATGAGCTCCTGTGAAAGCTTTGATGGACATGAGCGTCTGTAAAAGCTTTGATGGACATGAGCTCCTGTAAAACCTTTGATGGACATGAGTGCCTGTAAAAGCTTTGATTTACATGAGCGCCTGTAAAAGCTTTGATGGACATGAGCGCCTGTAAAAGCTTTGATGGACATGAGCGCCTGTAAAAGCTTTGATGGACATGAGCGCCTGTAAAAGCTTTGATGCACTTGAGCGCCTGTAAAAGCTTTGATGGACATAAGATCCTGTAAAAGCTTTGATGGACATGAGCTCCTGTAAAAGCTTTGATGGACATAAGATCCTGTAAAAGCTTTGATGGACATGAGCTCCTGTAAAAGCTTTGATGGACATAAGATCCTGTAAAAGCTTTGATGGACATGAGCTCCTCTAAAGCTTTGATGGACATGAGCTCCTCTAAAGCTTTGATGGACATGAGCTCCTGTAAAAGCTTTGATGGACATGAGCTCCTGTAAAAGCTTTGATGGACATAAGATCCTGTAAAAGCTTTGATGGACATGAGCTCCTGTAAAAGCTTTGATGGACATAAGATCCTGTAAAAGCTTTGATGGACATGAGCGCCTGTAAAAGCTTTGTTGGACATGAGCGCCTGTAAAAGCTTTGATGAACATAAGCTCCTGTAAAAGCGTTGATGGACATGAGCTCCTGTAAAAGCTTTGATGGACATGAGCGCCTGTAGAAGCTTTGTTGGACATGAGCGCCTGTAAAAGCTTTGATGAACATGAGCTCCTGTAAAAGCGTTGATGGACATGAGCTCCTGTAAAAGCTTTGATGGACATGAGCGCCTGTAGAAGCTTTGATGGACATGAGCGCCTGTAAAAGCTTTGATGGACATGAGCTCCTCCAAAAGCTTTGATGGACATGAGCTCCTGTAAAAGCTTTGATGGACATGAGCGCCTGTAAAAGCTTTGATGGACATGAGCTCCTGTAAAAGCTTTGATGGCAATGAGCGTCTGTAAAAGCTTTGATTTACATGAGCGGCTGTAAAAGCTTTGATGGACATGAGCGCCTGTAAAAGTTTCGATGGACATGAGCTCCTGTAAAAGCTTTGATGGACATGAGCTCCTGTAAAAGCTTTGATGGACATGAGCTCCTGTAAAAGCTTTGATGGACATGAGCGCCTGTAAAAGTTTCGATGGACATGAGCGCCTGAGAAAGCTTTGATGGACATGAGCTCCTGTAAAAGCTTTGATGGACATGAGCGTCTGTAAAAGCTTTGATGGACATGAGCGCCTGTAAAAGCTTTGATGGACATGAGCTCCTGTAAAAGCTTTGATGGACATGAGCGTCTGTAAAAGCTTTGATGGACATGAGCGCCTGTAAAAGCTTTGATGGACATGAGCTCCTGTAAAAGCTTTGATGGACATGAGCGCCTGAGAAAGCTTTGATGGACATGAGCTCCTGTAAAAGCTTTGATGGACATGAGCGTCTGTAAAAGCTTTGATGGACATGAGCTCTTGTAAAAGCTTTGATGGACATGAGCTCCTGTGAAAGCTTTGATGGACATGAGCTCTTGTAAAAGCTTTGATGGACATGAGCTCCTGTAAAAGCTTTGATGGACATGAGCGCCTGTAAAAGCTTTGATGGACATGAGCGCCTGTAAAAGCTTTGATGGACATGAGCTCCTGTAAAAGCTTCAAAGGACATGAGCTCCTGTGAAAGCTTTGATGGACATGAGCTCCTGTAAAAGCTTTGATGGACATGAGCTCCTGTGAAAGCTTTGATGGACATGAGCTCTTGTAAAAGCTTTGATGGACATGAGCTCCTGTAAAAGCTTTGATGGAAATGAGCTCCTGTAAAAGCTTTGATGGACATGAGCGCCTGTAAAAGCTTTGATGTACTTGAGCGCCTGTAAAAGCTTTGATGGACATGAGCTCCTGTAAAAGCTTTGATGGACATGAGCTCCTGTAAAAGCTTTGATGGACATGAGCGCCTGTAAAAGCTTTGATGGACATGAGCGTCTGTAAAAGCTTTGATGGACATGAGCTCCTGTAAAAGCTTTGATGTACTTGAGCGTCTGTAAAAGCTTTGATGGACATGAGCGCCTGTAAAAGCTTTGATGGACATGAGCGCCTGTAAAAAATTTGATGGAAATGAGCGCCTGTAGAAGCTTTGTTGGACATGAGCGCCTGTAAAAGCTTTGATGGACATGAGCGCCTGTAAAAGCTTTGATGGACATGAGCTCCTGTAAAAGCTTTGATGGACATGAGCTCCTGTAAAAGCTTTGATGGACATGAGCTCCTGTAAAAGCTTTGATGGACATGAGCTCCTGAAAAAGCTTTGATGGACATGAGCTCCTGAAAAAGCTTTGATGGACATGAGCTCCTGTGAAAGCTTTGATGGACATGAGCGCCTGTAAAAGCTTCGAAGGACATGAGCTCCTCTAAAGCTTTGATGGACATGAGCTTCTGTAAAAGCTTTGATAGACATGAGCTCCTGTAAAGCTTTGAAGGACATGAGCGTCTGTAAAAGCTTTGATGAACATGAGCTTCTGTAAAAGCTTTGATGGACATGAGCTCCTGAAAAAGCTTTGATAGACATGAGCTCCTGTAAAGCTTTGAAGGACATGAGCGCCTGTTTATAGCTTTGATGGACATGAGCTCCTGTAAAAGCTTTGATGGACATGAGCGCCTGTAAAAGCTTTGATGGACATGAGCGTCTGTAAAAGCTTTGATGGACATGAGCGCCTGTAAAAGCTTTGATGGACATGAGCTCCTGTAAAAGCTTTGATGGACATGAGCGCCTGTAAAAGCTTTGATGGACATGAGCGCCTGTAAAAGCTTCGAAGGACATGAGCTCCTGTGAAAGCTTTGATGGACATGAGCTCTTGTAAAAGCTTTGATGGACATGAGCTTCTGTAAAAGCTTTGATGGACATGAGCGCCTGTAAAAGCTTTGATGGACATGAGCTCCTGTAAAAGCTTCAAAGGACATGAGCTCCTGTGAAAGCTTTGATGGACATGAGCTCCTGTAAAAGCTTTGATGGACATGAGCTCCTGTAAAAGCTTTGATGGACATGAGCGCCTGTAAAAGCTTTGATGGACATGAGCTCCTGTAAAAGCTTCGAAGGACATGAGCTCCTGTGAAAGCTTTGATGGACATGAGCTCCTGTAAAAGCTTTGATGGACATGAGCTCCTGTAAAAGCTTTGATGGACATGAGCGCCTGTAAAAGCTTTGATGGACATGAGCTCCTGTAAAAGCTTCGAAGGACATGAGCTCCTGTGAAAGCTTAGATGGACATGAGCGCCTGTAAAAGCTTTGATGTACTTGAGCGCCTGTAAAAGCTTTGATGGACATAAGATCCTGTAAAAGCTTTGATGGACATGAGCTCCTGTAAAAGCTTTGATGGACATAAGATCCTGTAAAAGCTTTGATGGACATGAGCTCCTGTAAAAGCTTTGATGGACATAAGATCCTGTAAAAGCTTTGATGGACATGAGCTCCTCTTAAGCTTTGATGGATATGAGCTCCTCTAAAGCTTTGATGGACATGAGCTCCTGTAAAAGCTTTGATGGACATGAGCTCCTGTAAAAGCTTTGATGGACATAAGATCCTGTAAAGGCTTTGATGGACATGAGCTCCTGTAAAAGCTTTGATGGACATAAGATCCTGTAAAAGCTTTGATGGACATGAGCGCCTGTAAAAGCTTTGTTGGACATGAGCGCCTGTAAAAGCTTTGATGAACATAAGCTCCTGTAAAAGCGTTGATGGACATGAGCTCCTGTAAAAGCTTTGATGGACATGAGCGCCTGTAGAAGCTTTGTTGGACATGAGCGCCTGTAAAAGCTTTGATGAACATGAGCTCCTGTAAAAGCGTTGATGGACATGAGCTCCTGTAAAAGCTTTGATGGACATGAGCGCCTGTAGAAGCTTTGATGGACATGAGCGCCTGTAAAAGCTTTGATGGACATGAGCTCCTCCAAAAGCTTTGATGGACATGAGCTCCTGTAAAAGCTTTGATGGACATGAGCGCCTGTAAAAGCTTTGATGGACATGAGCTCCTCTAAAAGCTTCGATGGACATGAGCTCTTGTAAAAGCTTTGATGGACATGAGCGCCTGTAAAAGCTTTGATGGACATGAGCGCCTGTAGAAGCTTTGATGGACATGAGCTCCTGTAAAAGCTTTGATGGACATGAGCTCCTGTAAAAGCTTTGATGGCAATGAGCGTCTGTAAAAGGTTTGATTTACATGAGCGGCTGTAAAAGCTTTTATGGACATGAGCGCCTGTAAAAGTTTCGATGGACATGAGCTCCTGTAAAAGCTTTGATGGACATGAGCTCCTGTAAAAGCTTTGATGGACATGAGCGCCTGTAAAAGTTTTGATGGACATGAGCGCCTGAGAAAGCTTTGATGGACGTGAGCTCCTGTAAAAGCTTTGATGGACATGAGCGTCTGTAAAAGCTTTGATGGACATGAGCGCCTGTAAAAGCTTTGATGGACATGAGCTCCTCTAAAGCTTTGATGGACATGAGTGCCTGTAAAAGCTTTGATGGACATGAGCGCCTGTAAGAGCTTCGAAGGACATGAGCTCCTGTGAAAGCTTTGATGGACATGAGCTCTTGTAAAAGCTTTGATGGACATGAGCTTCTGTAAAAGCTTTGATGGACATGAGCGCCTGTAAAAGCTTTGATGGACATGAGCTCCTGTAAAAGCTTCAAAGGACATGAGCTCCTGTGAAAGCTTTGATGGACATGAGCTCCTGTAAAAGCTTTGATGGACATGAGCTCCTGTGAAAGCTTTGATGGACATGAGCTCTTGTAAAAGCTTTGATGGACATGAGCTCCTGTAAAAGCTTTGATGGAAATGAGCTCCTGTAAAAGCTTTGATGGACATGAGCGCCTGTAAAAGCTTTGATGTACTTGAGCGCCTGTAAAAGCTTTGATGGACATGAGCTCCTGTAAAAGCTTTGATGGACATGAGCTCCTGTAAAAGCTTTGATGGACATGAGCGCCTGTAAAAGCTTTGATGGACATGAGCGTCTGTAAAAGCTTTGATGGACATGAGCTCCTGTAAAAGCTTTGATGTACTTGAGCGTCTGTAAAAGCTTTGATGGACATGAGCGCCTGTAAAAGCTTTGATGGACATGAGCGCCTGTAAAAGCTTTGATGGAAATGAGCGCCTGTAGAAGCTTTGTTGGACATGAGCGCCTGTAAAAGCTTTGATGGACATGAGCGCCTGTAAAAGCTTTGATGGACATGAGCTCCTGTAAAAGCTTTGATGGACATGAGCTCCTGTAAAAGCTTTGATGGACATGAGCTCCTGTAAAAGCTTTGATGGACATGAGCTCCTGAAAAAGCTTTGATGGACATGAGCTCCTGAAAAAGCTTTGATGGACATGAGCTCCTGTGAAAGCTTTGATGGACATGAGCGCCTGTAAAAGCTTCGAAGGACATGAGCTCCTCTAAAGCTTTGATGGACATGAGCTTCTGTAAAAGCTTTGATAGACATGAGCTCCTGTAAAGCTTTGAAGGACATGAGCGTCTGTAAAAGCTTTGATGGACATGAGCTCCTGTAAAAGCTTTGATGGACATGAGCGCCTGTAAAAGCTTTGATAGACATGAGCTCCTGTAAAAGCTTTGATGGACATGAGCTCCTGTAAAAGCTTTGATGGACATGAGCTCCTCTAAAGCTTTGATGGACATGAGGTCCTGTAAAAGCTTTGATGGACATGAGCTCCTGTAAAAGCTTTGATGGACATGAGCGCCTGTAAAAGCTTTGATGGACATGAGCGCCTGTAAAAGCTTTGATGGACATGAGCGCCTGTAAAAGCTTTGATGAACATGAGCTTCTGTAAAAGCTTTGATGGACATGAGCTCCTGAAAAAGCTTTGATAGACATGAGCTCCTGTAAAGCTTTGAAGGACATGAGCGCCTGTCAAAGCTTTGATGGACATGAGCTCCTGTAAAAGCTTTGATGGACATGAGCGCCTGTAAAAGCTTCGATGGACATGAGCGTCTGTAAAAGCTTTGATGGACATGAGCGCCTGTAAAAGCTTTGATGGACATGAGCTCCTGTAAAAGCTTTGATGGACATGAGCGCCTGTAAAAGCTTTGATGGACATGAGTGCCTGTAAAAGCTTCGAAGGACATGAGCTCCTGTGAAAGCTTTGATGGACATGAGCTCTTGTAAAAGCTTTGATGGACATGAGCTTCTGTAAAAGCTTTGATGGACATGAGCGCCTGTAAAAGCTTTGATGGACATGAGCTCCTGTAAAAGCTTCAAAGGACATGAGCTCCTGTGAAAGCTTTGATGGACATGAGCTCCTGTAAAAGCTTTGATGGACATGAGCTCCTGTAAAAGCTTTGATGGACATGAGCGCCTGTAAAAGCTTTGATGGACATGAGCTCCTGTAAAAGCTTTGATGGACATGAGCTCCTGTAAAAGCTTTGATGGACATGAGCTCCTGTAAAAGCTTTGATGGACATGAGCTCCTGAAAAAGCTTTGATGGACATGAGCTCCTCTAAAGCTTTGATGGACATGAGCTCCTGTAAAAGCTTCGAAGGACATGAGCTCCTGTGAAAGCTTTGATGGACATGAGCGCCTGTAAAAGCTTTGAAGGACATGAGCTCCTCTAAAGCTTTGATGGACATGAGCGACTGTAAAAGCTTTGATGGACATGAGCTCCTCTAAAGCTTTGATGGACATGAGCTCCTGTAAAAGCTTCGAAGGACATGAGCTCCTGTGAAAGCTTTGATGGACATGAGCGCCTGTAAAAGCTTTGAAGGACATGAGCTCCTCTAAAGCTTTGATGGACATGAGCTCCTGAAAAAGCTTTGATGGACATGAGCGTCTGTAAAAGCTTCGATGGACATGAGCTCCTGTAAAAGCTTTGATGGACATGAGCGCCTGTAAAAGCTTTGATGGACTTGAGCTCCTGTAAAAGCTTTGATGGACATGAGCTCCTGTAAAGCCTTGATGGACATGAGCTCCTGTAAAAGCTTTGATGGACATGAGCTCCTCTAAAGCTTTGATGGACATGAGCTCCTGTGAAAGCTTTGTTGGACATGAGCGCCTGTAAAAGCTTTGATGAACATGAGCTCCTGTAAAAGCGTTGATGGACATGAGCTCCTGTAAAAGCTTTGATGGACATGAGCGCCTGTAGAAGCTTTGTTGGACATGAGCGTCTGTAAAAGCTTTGATGGACATGAGCTCCTGAAAAAGCTTTGATGGACATGAGCGTCTGTAAAAGCTTTGATGGACATGAGCTCCTGAAAAAGCTTTCATGGACATGAGCGTCTGTAAAAGCTTTGATGGACATGAGCGTCTGTAAAAGCTTTGTTGGACATGAGCGTCTGTAAAAGCTTTGATGGACATGAGCTCCTGTAAAAGCTTTGATCGACATGAGCGCCTGTAAAAGCTTCGAAGGAAATGAGCTCCTGTAAAAGCTTTGATGGACATGAGCTCCTGTAAAAGCTTTGATGGACATGAGCTCCTGTAAAAGCTTCGAAGGACATGAGCTCCTGTGAAAGCTTTGATGGACATGAGCTCCTGTAAAAGCTTTGATGGACATGAGCGCCTGTAAAAGCTTTGATGAACATGAGCTCCTGTAAAAGCGTTGATGGACATGAGCTCCTGTAAAAGCTTTGATGGACATGAGCGCCTGTAGAAGCTTCGAAGGACATGAGCTCCTCTAAAGCTTTGATGGACATGAGCTTCTGTAAAAGCTTTGATAGACATGAGCTCCTGTAAAGCTTTGAAGGACATGAGCGTCTGTAAAAGCTTTGATGGACATGAGCTCCTGTAAAAGCTTTGATGGACATGAGCTCCTGTAAAAGCTTTGATGGACATAAGCTTCTGTAAAACCTTTGATGGACATGAGCGTCTGTAAAAGCTTCGATGGACATGAGCTCCTGTAAAAGCTTTGATGGACATGAGCGCCTGTAAAAGCTTTGATGGACTTGAGCTCCTGTAAAAGCTTTGATGGACATGAGCTCCTGTAAAAGCTTTGATGGACATGAGCTCCTGTAAAAGCTTTGATGGACATGAGCGCCTGTAAAAGCTTTGATGGACATGAGCGTCTGTAAAAGCTTTGATGGACATGAGCTCCTGTAAAAGCTTTGATGTACTTGAGCGCCTGTAAAAGCTTTGATGGACATGAGCTCCTGTAAAAGCTTTGATGGAAATGAGCTCCTGTAAAAGCTTTGATGGACATGAGCGCCTGTAAAAGCTTTGATGTACTTGAGCGCCTGTAAAAGCTTTGATGGACATGAGCTCCTGTAAAAGCTTTGATGGACATGAGCTCCTGTAAAAGCTTTGATGGACATGAGCGCCTGTAAAAGCTTTGATGGACATGAGTGTCTGTAAAAGCTTTGATGGACATGAGCTCCTGTAAAAGCTTTGATGTACTTGAGTGTCTGTAAAAGCTTTGATGGACATGAGCGCCTGTAAAAGCTTTGATGGACATGAGCGCCTGTAAAAGCTTTGATGGAAATGAGCGCCTGTAGAAGCTTTGTTGGACATGAGCGCCTGTAAAAGCTTTGATGGACATGAGCGCCTGTAAAAGCTTTGATGGACATGAGCTCCTGTAAAAGCTTTGATGGACATGAGCTCCTGTAAAAGCTTTGATGGACATGAGCTCCTGTAAAAGCTTTGATGGACATGAGCTCCTGAAAAAGCTTTGATGGACATGAACTCCTGAAAAAGCTTTGATGGACATGAGCTCCTGTGAAAGCTTTGATGGACATGAGCGCCTGTAAAAGCTTCGAAGGACATGAGCTCCTCTAAAGCTTTGATGGACATGAGCTTCTGTAAAAGCTTTGATAGACATGAGCTCCTGTAAAGCTTTGAAGGACATGAGCGTCTGTAAAAGCTTTGATGGACATGAGCTCCTGTAAAAGCTTTGATGGACATGAGCGCCTGTAAAAGCTTTGATAGACATGAGCTCCTGTAAAAGCTTTGATGGACATGAGCTCCTGTAAAAGCTTTGATGGACATGAGCTCCTCTAAAGCTTTGATGGACATGAGGTCCTGTAAAACCTTTGATGGACATGAGCTCCTGTAAAAGCTTTGATGGACATGAGCGCCTGTAAAAGCTTTGATGGACATGAGCGCCTGTAAAAGCTTTGATGGACATGAGCGCCTGTAAAAGCTTTGATGAACATGAGCTTCTGTAAAAGCTTTGATGGACATGAGCTCCTGAAAAAGCTTTGATAGACATGAGCTCCTGTAAAGCTTTGAAGGACATGAGCGCCTGTCAAAGCTTTGATGGACATGAGCTCCTGTAAAAGCTTTGATGGACATGAGCGCCTGTAAAAGCTTCGATGGACATGAGCGTCTGTAAAAGCTTTGATGGACATGAGCGCCTGTAAAAGCTTTGATGGACATGAGCTCCTGTAAAAGCTTTGATGGACATGAGCGCCTGTAAAAGCTTTGATGGACATGAGTGCCTGTAAAAGCTTCGAAGGACATGAGCTCCTGTGAAAGCTTTGATGGACATGAGCTCTTGTAAAAGCTTTGATGGACATGAGCTTCTGTAAAAGCTTTGATGGACATGAGCGCCTGTAAAAGCTTTGATGGACATGAGCTCCTGTAAAAGCTTCAAAGGACATGAGCTCCTGTGAAAGCTTTGATGGACATGAGCTCCTGTAAAAGCTTTGATGGACATGAGCTCCTGTAAAAGCTTTGATGGACATGAGCGCCTGTAAAAGCTTTGATGGACATGAGCTCCTGTAAAAGCTTTGATGGACATGAGCTCCTGTAAAAGCTTTGATGGACATGAGCTCCTGTAAAAGCTTTGATGGACATGAGCTCCTGAAAAAGCTTTGATGGACATGAGCTCCTCTAAAGCTTTGATGGACATGAGCTCCTGTAAAAGCTTCGAAGGACATGAGCTCCTGTGAAAGCTTTGATGGACATGAGCGCCTGTAAAAGCTTTGAAGGACATGAGCTCCTCTAAAGCTTTGATGGACATGAGCGACTGTAAAAGCTTTGATGGACATGAGCTCCTCTAAAGCTTTGATGGACATGAGCTCCTGTAAAAGCTTCGAAGGACATGAGCTCCTGTGAAAGCTTTGATGGACATGAGCGCCTGTAAAAGCTTTGAAGGACATGAGCTCCTCTAAAGCTTTGATGGACATGAGCTCCTGAAAAAGCTTTGATGGACATGAGCGTCTGTAAAAGCTTCGATGGACATGAGCTCCTGTAAAAGCTTTGATGGACATGAGCGCCTGTAAAAGCTTTGATGGACTTGAGCTCCTGTAAAAGCTTTGATGGACATGAGCTCCTGTAAAGCCTTGATGGACATGAGCTCCTGTAAAAGCTTTGATGGACATGAGCTCCTCTAAAGCTTTGATGGACATGAGCTCCTGTGAAAGCTTTGTTGGACATGAGCGCCTGTAAAAGCTTTGATGAACATGAGCTCCTGTAAAAGCGTTGATGGACATGAGCTCCTGTAAAAGCTTTGATGGACATGAGCGCCTGTAGAAGCTTTGTTGGACATGAGCGTCTGTAAAAGCTTTGATGGACATGAGCTCCTGAAAAAGCTTTGATGGACATGAGCGTCTGTAAAAGCTTTGATGGACATGAGCTCCTGAAAAAGCTTTCATGGACATGAGCGTCTGTAAAAGCTTTGATGGACATGAGCGTCTGTAAAAGCTTTGTTGGACATGAGCGTCTGTAAAAGCTTTGATGGACATGAGCTCCTGTAAAAGCTTTGATCGACATGAGCGCCTGTAAAAGCTTCGAAGGAAATGAGCTCCTGTAAAAGCTTTGATGGACATGAGCTCCTGTAAAAGCTTTGATGGACATGAGCTCCTGTAAAAGCTTCGAAGGACATGAGCTCCTGTGAAAGCTTTGATGGACATGAGCTCCTGTAAAAGCTTTGATGGACATGAGCGCCTGTAAAAGCTTTGATGAACATGAGCTCCTGTAAAAGCGTTGATGGACATGAGCTCCTGTAAAAGCTTTGATGGACATGAGCGCCTGTAGAAGCTTCGAAGGACATGAGCTCCTCTAAAGCTTTGATGGACATGAGCTTCTGTAAAAGCTTTGATAGACATGAGCTCCTGTAAAGCTTTGAAGGACATGAGCGTCTGTAAAAGCTTTGATGGACATGAGCTCCTGTAAAAGCTTTGATGGACATGAGCTCCTGTAAAAGCTTTGATGGACATAAGCTTCTGTAAAACCTTTGATGGACATGAGCGTCTGTAAAAGCTTCGATGGACATGAGCTCCTGTAAAAGCTTTGATGGAAATGAGCGCCTGTAAAAGCTTTGATGGACTTGAGCTCCTGTAAAAGCTTTGATGGACATGAGCTCCTGTAAAAGCTTTGATGGACATGAGCTCCTGTAAAAGCTTTGATGGACATGAGCGCCTGTAAAAGCTTTGATGGACATGAGCGTCTGTAAAAGCTTTGATGGACATGAGCTCCTGTAAAAGCTTTGATGTACTTGAGCGCCTGTAAAAGCTTTGATGGACATGAGCTCCTGTAAAAGCTTTGATGGAAATGAGCTCCTGTAAAAGCTTTGATGGACATGAGCGCCTGTAAAAGCTTTGATGTACTTGAGCGCCTGTAAAAGCTTTGATGGACATGAGCTCCTGTAAAAGCTTTGATGGACATGAGCTCCTGTAAAAGCTTTGATGGACATGAGCGCCTGTAAAAGCTTTGATGGACATGAGTGTCTGTAAAAGCTTTGATGGACATGAGCTCCTGTAAAAGCTTTGATGTACTTGAGTGTCTGTAAAAGCTTTGATGGACATGAGCGCCTGTAAAAGCTTTGATGGACATGAGCGCCTGTAAAAGCTTTGATGGAAATGAGCGCCTGTAGAAGCTTTGTTGGACATGAGCGCCTGTAAAAGCTTTGATGGACATGAGCGCCTGTAAAAGCTTTGATGGACATGAGCTCCTGTAAAAGCTTTGATGGACATGAGCTCCTGTAAAAGCTTTGATGGACATGAGCTCCTGTAAAAGCTTTGATGGACATGAGCTCCTGAAAAAGCTTTGATGGACATGAACTCCTGAAAAAGCTTTGATGGACATGAGCTCCTGTGAAAGCTTTGATGGACATGAGCGCCTGTAAAAGCTTCGAAGGACATGAGCTCCTCTAAAGCTTTGATGGACATGAGCTTCTGTAAAAGCTTTGATAGACATGAGCTCCTGTAAAGCTTTGAAGGACATGAGCGTCTGTAAAAGCTTTGATGGACATGAGCTCCTGTAAAAGCTTTGATGGACATGAGCGCCTGTAAAAGCTTTGATAGACATGAGCTCCTGTAAAAGCTTTGATGGACATGAGCTCCTGTAAAAGCTTTGATGGACATGAGCTCCTCTAAAGCTTTGATGGACATGAGGTCCTGTAAAACCTTTGATGGACATGAGCTCCTGTAAAAGCTTTGATGGACATGAGCGCCTGTAAAAGCTTTGATGGACATGAGCGCCTGTAAAAGCTTTGATGGACATGAGCGCCTGTAAAAGCTTTGATGAACATGAGCTTCTGTAAAAGCTTTGATGGACATGAGCTCCTGAAAAAGCTTTGATAGACATGAGCTCCTGTAAAGCTTTGAAGGACATGAGCGCCTGTCAAAGCTTTGATGGACATGAGCTCCTGTAAAAGCTTTGATGGACATGAGCGCCTGTAAAAGCTTCGATGGACATGAGCGTCTGTAAAAGCTTTGATGGACATGAGCGCCTGTAAAAGCTTTGATGGACATGAGCTCCTGTAAAAGCTTTGATGGACATGAGCGCCTGTAAAAGCTTTGATGGACATGAGCGCCTGTAAAAGCTTCGAAGGACATGAGCTCCTGTGAAAGCTTTGATGGACATGAGCTCTTGTAAAAGCTTTGATGGACATGAGCTTCTGTAAAAGCTTTGATGGACATGAGCGCCTGTAAAAGCTTTGATGGACATGAGCTCCTGTAAAAGCTTCAAAGGACATGAGCTCCTGTGAAAGCTTTGATGGACATGAGCTCCTGTAAAAGCTTTGATGGACATGAGCTCCTGTAAAAGCTTTGATGGACATGAGCGCCTGTAAAAGCTTTGATGGACATGAGCTCCTGTAAAAGCTTCGAAGGACATGAGCTCCTGTGAAAGCTTTGATGGACATGAGCTCCTGTAAAAGCTTTGATGGACATGAGCTCCTGTAAAAGCTTCGAAGGACATGAGCTCCTGTGAAAGCTTTGATGGACATGAGCTCCTGAAAAAGCTTTGATGGACATGAGCTCCTGTAAAAGCTTCGAAGGACATGAGCTCCTGTGAAAGCTTTGATGGACATGAGCGTCTGTAAAAGCTTTGATGGACATGAGCTCCTGTAAAATCTTTGATGGACATGAGTGCCTGTAAAAGCTTTGATTTACATGAGCGCCTGTAAAAGCTTTGATGGACATGAGCGCCTGTAAAAGCTTTGATGGACATGAGCGCCTGTAAAAGCTTTGATGGACATGAGCGCCTGTAAAAGCTTTGATGTACTTGAGCGCCTGTAAAAGCTTTGATGGACATAAGATCCTGTAAAAGCTTTGATGGACATGAGCTCCTGTAAAAGCTTTGATGGACATAAGATCCTGTAAAAGCTTTGATGGACATGAGCTCCTGTAAAAGCTTTGATGGACATAAGATCCTGTAAAAGCTTTGATGGACATGAGCTCCTCTAAAGCTTTGATGGACATGAGCTCCTCTAAAGCTTTGATGGACATGAGCTCCTGTAAAAGCTTTGATGGACATGAGCTCCTGTAAAAGCTTTGATGGACATAAGATCCTGTAAAAGCTTTGATGGACATGAGCTCCTGTAAAAGCTTTGATGGACATGAGCTCCTGTAAAAGCTTTGATGGACATGAGCGCCTGTAAAAGCTTTGATGGACATGAGCTCCTGTAAAAGCTTCGAAGGACATGAGCTCCTGTGAAAGCTTTGTTGGACATGAGCGCCTGTAAAAGCTTTGATGAACATGAGCTCCTGTAAAAGCGTTGATGGACATGAGCTCCTGTAAAAGCTTTGAAGGACATGAGCGCCTGTAGAAGCTTTGATGGACATGAGCGCCTGTAAAAGCTTTGATGGACATGAGCTCCTCCAAAAGCTTTGATGGACATGAGCTCCTGTAAAAGCTTTGATGGACATGAGCGCCTGTAAAAGCTTTGATGGACATGAGCTCCTCTAAAAGCTTCGATGGACATGAGCTCTTGTAAAAGCTTTGATGGACATGAGCGCCTGTAAAAGCTTTGATGGACATGAGCGCCTGTAGCAGCTTTGATGGACATGAGCTCCTGTAAAAGCTTTGATGGACATGAGCTCCTGTAAAAGCTTTGATGGCAATGAGCGTCTGTAAAAGCTTTGATTTACATGAGCGGCTGTAAAAGCTTTGATGGACATGAGCCCCTGTAAAAGTTTCGATGGACATGAGCTCCTGTAAAAGCTTTGATGGACATGAGCTCCTGTAAAAGCTTTGATGGACATGAGCTCCTGTAAAAGCTTTGATGGACATGAGCGCCTGTAAAAGTTTCGATGGACATGAGCGCCTGAGAAAGCTTTGATGGACATGAGCTCCTGTAAAAGCTTTGATGGACATGAGCTCCTGTAAAAGCTTTGATGGACATGAGCGCCTGTAAAAGCTTTGATGGACATGAGCGCCTGTAAAAGTTTCGATGGACATGAGCGCCTGAGAAAGCTTTGATGGACATGAGCTCCTGTAAAAGCTTCGAAGGACATGAGCTCCTGTAAAAGCTTTGATGGACATGAGCGCCTGTAAAAGTTTCGATGGACATGAGCGCCTGAGAAAGCTTTGATGGACATGAGCTCCTGTAAAAGCTTCGAAGGACATGAGCTCCCGTAAAAGCTTTGATGGACATGAGCGCCTGTAAAAGTTTCGATGGACATGAGCGCCTGTAAAAGCTTTGATGGACATGAGCTCCTCTAAAGCTTCGAAGGACATGAGCTCCTGTAAAAGCTTTGATGGACATGAGCGCCTGTAAAAGTTTCGATGGACATGAGCGCCTGAGAAAGCTTTGATGGACATGAGCTCCTGTAAAAGCTTTGATGGACATGAGCTCCTGTATAAGCTTGATGGACATGAGCTCCTGTAAAATCTTTGATGGACATGAGCGCCTGTAAAAGCTTTGATGGACATGAGCTCCTCTAAAGCTTTGATGGACATGAGCTCCTGTAAAAGCTTTGATGGACATGAGCGCCTGTAAAAGCTTTGATGGACACGAGCACCTGTAAAAGCTTTGATGGACATGAGCGTCTGTAAAAGCTTTGATGGACATGAGCTCCTGTAAAAGCTTTGATGGACATAAGCTCCTGTAAAAGCTTTGATGGACATGAGCGTCTGTAAAAGCTTCGATGGACGTGAGCTCCTGTAAAAGCTTTGATGGACATGAGCGCCTGTAAAAGCTTTGATGGACTTGAGCTCCTGTAAAAGCTTTGATGGACATGAGCTCCTGTAAAAGCTTTGATGGACATGAGCTCCTGTAAAAGCTTTGATGGACATAAGCTTCTGTAAAACCTTTGATGGACATGAGCGTCTGTAAAAGCTTCGATGGACATGAGCTCCTGTAAAAGCTTTGATGGACATGAGCGCCTGTAAAAGCTTTGATGTACTTGAGCGCCTGTAAAAGCTTTGATGGACATGAGCGGCTGTAAAAGCTTTGATGGACATGAGCGCCTGTAAAAGCTTTGATGGACACGAGCACCTGTAAAAGCTTTGATGGACATGAGCGTCTGTAAAAGCTTTGATGGACATGAGCTCCTGTAAAAGCTTTGATGGACATGAGCTCCTGTAAAAGCTTTGATGGACATGAGCGCCTGTAAAAGCTTTGATGGACATGAGCTCCTGTAAAAGCTTTGATGTACTTGAGCGTCTGTAAAAGCTTTGATGGACATGAGCGCCTGTAAAAGCTTTGATGGACATGAGCGCCTGTAAAAGCTTTGATGGAAATGAGCGCCTGTAGAAGCTTTGTTGGACATGAGGGCCTGTAAAAGCTTTGATGGACATGAGCGCCTGTAAAAGCTTTGATGGACATGAGCTCCTGTAAAAGCTTTGATGGACATGAGCTCCTGTAAAAGCTTTGATGGACATGAGCTCCTGTAAAAGCTTTGATGGACATGAGCTCCTGAAAAAGCTTTGATGGACATGAGCTCCTGAAAAAGCTTTGATGGACATGAGCTCCTGTGAAAGCTTTGATGGACATGAGCGCCTGTAAAAGCTTCGAAGGACATGAGCTCCTCTAAAGCTTTGATGGACATGAGCTTCTGTAAAAGCTTTGATAGACATGAGCTCCTGTAAAGCTTTGAAGGACATGAGCGTCTGTAAAAGCTTTGATGGACATGAGCTCCTGTAAAAGCTTTGATGGACATGAGCGCCTGTAAAAGCTTTGATAGACATGAGCTCCTGTAAAAGCTTTGATGGACATGAGCTCCTGCAAAAGCTTTGATGGACATGAGCTCCTCTAAAGCTTTGATGGACATGAGGTCCTGTAAAAGCTTTGATGGACATGAGCTCCTGTAAAAGCTTTGATGGACATGAGCGCCTGTAAAAGCTTTGATGGACATGAGAGCCTGTAAAAGCTTTGATGGACATGAGCGCCTGTAAAAGCTTTGATGAACATGAGCTTCTGTAAAAGCTTTGATGGACATGAGCTCCTGAAAAAGCTTTGATAGACATGAGCTCCTGTAAAGCTTTGAAGGACATGAGCGCCTGTCAAAGCTTTGATGGACATGAGCTCCTGTAAAAGCTTTGATGGACATGAGCGCCTGTAAAAGCTTCGATGGACATGAGCGTCTGTAAAAGCTTTGATGGACATGAGCGCCTGTAAAAGCTTTGATGGACATGAGCTCCTGTAAAAGCTTTGATGGACATGAGCGCCTGTAAAAGCTTTGATGGACATGAGCGCCTGTAAAAGCTTCGAAGGACATGAGCTCCTGTGAAAGCTTTGATGGACATGAGCTCTTGTAAAAGCTTTGATGGACATGAGCTTCTGTAAAAGCTTTGATGGACATGAGCGCCTGTAAAAGCTTTAATGGACATGAGCTCCTGTAAAAGCTTCAAAGGACATGAGCTCCTGTGAAAGCTTTGATGGACATGAGCTCCTGTAAAAGCTTTGATGGACATGAGCTCCTGTAAAAGCTTTGATGGACATGAGCGCCTGTAAAAGCTTTGATGGACATGAGCTCCTGTAAAAGCTTTGAAGGACATGAGCTCCTGTGAAAGCTTTGATGGACATGAGCTCCTGTAAAAGCTTTGATGGACATGAGCTCCTGTAAAAGCTTCGAAGGACATGAGCTCCTGTGAAAGCTTTGATGGACATGAGCTCCTGAAAAAGCTTTGATGGACATGAGCTCCTGTAAAAGCTTCGAAGGACATGAGCTCCTGTGAAAGCTTTGATGGACATGAGCGTCTGTAAAAGCTTTGATGGACATGAGCTCCTGTAAAACCTTTGATGGACATGAGTGCCTGTAAAAGCTTTGATTTACATGAGCGCCTGTAAAAGCTTTGATGGACATGAGCGCCTGTAAAAGCTTTGATGGACATGAGCGCCTGTAAAAGCTTTGATGGACATGAGCGCCTGTAAAAGCTTTGATGCACTTGAGCGCCTGTAAAAGCTTTGATGGACATAGGATCCTGTAAAAGCTTTGATGGACATGAGCTCCTGTAAAAGCTTTGATGGACATAAGATCCTGTAAAAGCTTTGATGGACATGAGCTCCTGTAAAAGCTTTGATGGACATAAGATCCTGTAAAAGCTTTGATGGACATGAGCTCCTCTAAAGCTTTGATGGACATGAGCTCCTCTAAAGCTTTGATGGACATGAGCTCCTGTAAAAGCTTTGATGGACATGAGCTCCTGTAAAAGCTTTGATGGACATAAGATCCTGTAAAAGTTTTGATGGACATGAGCTCCTGTAAAAGCTTTGATGGACATAAGATCCTGTAAAAGCTTTGATGGACATGAGCGCCTGTAAAAGCTTTGTTGGACATGAGCGCCTGTAAAAGCTTTGATGAACATAAGCTCCTGTAAAAGCGTTGATGGACATGAGCTCCTGTAAAAGCTTTGATGGACATGAGCGCCTGTAGAAGCTTTGTTGGACATGAGCGCCTGTAAAAGCTTTGATGAACATGAGCTCCTGTAAAAGCGTTGATGGACATGAGCTCCTGTAAAAGCTTTGATGGACATGAGCGCCTGTAGAAGCTTTGATGGACATGAGCGCCTGTAAAAGCTTTGATGGACATGAGCTCCTCCAAAAGCTTTGATGGACATGAGCTCCTGTAAAAGCTTTGATGGACATGAGCGCCTGTAAAAGCTTTGATGGACATGAGCTCCTCTAAAAGCTTCGATGGACATGAGCTCTTGTAAAAGCTTTGATGGACATGAGCGCCTGTAAAAGCTTTGATGGACATGAGCGCCTGTAGAAGCTTTGATGGACATGAGCTCCTGTAAAAGCTTTGATGGACATGAGCTCCTGTAAAAGCTTTGATGGCAATGAGCGTCTGTAAAAGCTTTGATTTACATGAGCGGCTGTAAAAGCTTTGATGGACATGAGCGCCTGTAAAAGTTTCGATGGACATGAGCTCCTGTAAAAGCTTTGATGGACATGAGCTCCTGTAAAAGCTTTGATGGACATGAGCTCCTGTAAAAGCTTTGATGGACATGAGCGCCTGTAAAAGTTTCGATGGACATGAGCGCCTGAGAAAGCTTTGATGGACATGAGCTCCTGTAAAAGCTTTGATGGACATGAGCGTCTGTAAAAGCTTTGATGGACATGAGCGCCTGTAAAAGCTTTGATGGACATGAGCTCCTGTAAAAGCTTTGATGGACATGAGCGTCTGTAAAAGCTTTGATGGACATGAGCGCCTGTAAAAGCTTTGATGGACATGAGCTCCTGTAAAAGCTTTGATGGACATGAGCGCCTGAGAAAGCTTTGATGGACATGAGCTCCTGTAAAAGCTTTGATGGACATGAGCGTCTGTAAAAGCTTTGATGGACATGAGCTCTTGTAAAAGCTTTGATGGACATGAGCTCCTGTGAAAGCTTTGATGGACATGAGCTCTTGTAAAAGCTTTGATGGACATGAGCTCCTGTAAAAGCTTTGATGGACATGAGCGCCTGTAAAAGCTTTGATGGACATGAGCGCCTGTAAAAGCTTTGATGGACATGAGCTCCTGTAAAAGCTTCAAAGGACATGAGCTCCTGTGAAAGCTTTGATGGACATGAGCTCCTGTAAAAGCTTTGATGGACATGAGCTCCTGTGAAAGCTTTGATGGACATGAGCTCTTGTAAAAGCTTTGATGGACATGAGCTCCTGTAAAAGCTTTGATGGAAATGAGCTCCTGTAAAAGCTTTGATGGACATGAGCGCCTGTAAAAGCTTTGATGTACTTGAGCGCCTGTAAAAGCTTTGATGGACATGAGCTCCTGTAAAAGCTTTGATGGACATGAGCTCCTGTAAAAGCTTTGATGGACATGAGCGCCTGTAAAAGCTTTGATGGACATGAGCGTCTGTAAAAGCTTTGATGGACATGAGCTCCTGTAAAAGCTTTGATGTACTTGAGCGTCTGTAAAAGCTTTGATGGACATGAGCGCCTGTAAAAGCTTTGATGGACATGAGCGCCTGCAAAAGCTTTGATGGAAATGAGCGCCTGTAGAAGCTTTGTTGGACATGAGCGCCTGTAAAAGCTTTGATGGACATGAGCGCCTGTAAAAGCTTTGATGGACATGAGCTCCTGTAAAAGCTTTGATGGACATGAGCTCCTGTAAAAGCTTTGATGGACATGAGCTCCTGTAAAAGCTTTGATGGACATGAGCTCCTGAAAAAGCTTTGATGGACATGAGCTCCTGAAAAAGCTTTGATGGACATGAGCTCCTGTGAAAGCTTTGATGGACATGAGCGCCTGTAAAAGCTTCGAAGGACATGAGCTCCTCTAAAGCTTTGATGGACATGAGCTTCTGTAAAAGCTTTGATAGACATGAGCTCCTGTAAAGCTTTGAAGGACATGAGCGTCTGTAAAAGCTTTGATGAACATGAGCTTCTGTAAAAGCTTTGATGGACATGAGCTCCTGAAAAAGCTTTGATAGACATGAGCTCCTGTAAAGCTTTGAAGGACATGAGCGCCTGTCAAAGCTTTGATGGACATGAGCTCCTGTAAAAGCTTTGATGGACATGAGCGCCTGTAAAAGCTTCGATGGACATGAGCGTCTGTAAAAGCTTTGATGGACATGAGCGCCTGTAAAAGCTTTGATGGACATGAGCTCCTGTAAAAGCTTTGATGGACATGAGCGCCTGTAAAAGCTTTGATGGACATGAGCGCCTGTAAAAGCTTCGAAGGACATGAGCTCCTGTGAAAGCTTTGATGGACATGAGCTCTTGTAAAAGCTTTGATGGACATGAGCTTCTGTAAAAGCTTTGATGGACATGAGCGCCTGTAAAAGCTTTGATGGACATGAGCTCCTGTAAAAGCTTCAAAGGACATGAGCTCCTGTGAAAGCTTTGATGGACATGAGCTCCTGTAAAAGCTTTGATGGACATGAGCTCCTGTAAAAGCTTTGATGGACATGAGCGCCTGTAAAAGCTTTGATGGACATGAGCTCCTGTAAAAGCTTCGAAGGACATGAGCTCCTGTGAAAGCTTTGATGGACATGAGCTCCTGTAAAAGCTTTGATGGACATGAGCTCCTGTAAAAGCTTTGATGGACATGAGCGCCTGTAAAAGCTTTGATGGACATGAGCTCCTGTAAAAGCTTCGAAGGACATGAGCTCCTGTGAAAGCTTAGATGGACATGAGCGCCTGTAAAAGCTTTGATGTACTTGAGCGCCTGTAAAAGCTTTGATGGACATAAGATCCTGTAAAAGCTTTGATGGACATGAGCTCCTGTAAAAGCTTTGATGGACATAAGATCCTGTAAAAGCTTTGATGGACATGAGCTCCTGTAAAAGCTTTGATGGACATAAGATCCTGTAAAAGCTTTGATGGACATGAGCTCCTCTAAAGCTTTGATGGATATGAGCTCCTCTAAAGCTTTGATGGACATGAGCTCCTGTAAAAGCTTTGATGGACATGAGCTCCTGTAAAAGCTTTGATGGACATAAGATCCTGTAAAGGCTTTGATGGACATGAGCTCCTGTAAAAGCTTTGATGGACATAAGATCCTGTAAAAGCTTTGATGGACATGAGCGCCTGTAAAAGCTTTGTTGGACATGAGCGCCTGTAAAAGCTTTGATGAACATAAGCTCCTGTAAAAGCGTTGATGGACATGAGCTCCTGTAAAAGCTTTGATGGACATGAGCGCCTGTAGAAGCTTTGTTGGACATGAGCGCCTGTAAAAGCTTTGATGAACATGAGCTCCTGTAAAAGCGTTGATGGACATGAGCTCCTGTAAAAGCTTTGATGGACATGAGCGCCTGTAGAAGCTTTGATGGACATGAGCGCCTGTAAAAGCTTTGATGGACATGAGCTCCTCCAAAAGCTTTGATGGACATGAGCTCCTGTAAAAGCTTTGATGGACATGAGCGCCTGTAAAAGCTTTGATGGACATGAGCTCCTCTAAAAGCTTCGATGGACATGAGCTCTTGTAAAAGCTTTGATGGACATGAGCGCCTGTAAAAGCTTTGATGGACATGAGCGCCTGTAGAAGCTTTGATGGACATGAGCTCCTGTAAAAGCTTTGATGGACATGAGCTCCTGTAAAAGCTTTGATGGCAATGAGCGTCTGTAAAAGGTTTGATTTACATGAGCGGCTGTAAAAGCTTTGATGGACATGAGCGCCTGTAAAAGTTTCGATGGACATGAGCTCCTGTAAAAGCTTTGATGGACATGAGCTCCTGTAAAAGCTTTGATGGACATGAGCTCCTGTAAAAGCTTTGATGGACATGAGCGCCTGTAAAAGTTTCGATGGACATGAGCGCCTGAGAAAGCTTTGATGGACGTGAGCTCCTGTAAAAGCTTTGATGGACATGAGCGTCTGTAAAAGCTTTGATGGACATGAGCGCCTGTAAAAGCTTTGATGGACATGAGCTCCTCTAAAGCTTTGATGGACATGAGCGCCTGTAAAAGCTTTGATGGACATGAGCGCCTGTAAGAGCTTCGAAGGACATGAGCTCCTGTGAAAGCTTTGATGGACATGAGCTCTTGTAAAAGCTTTGATGGACATGAGCTTCTGTAAAAGCTTTGATGGACATGAGCGCCTGTAAAAGCTTTGATGGACATGAGCTCCTGTAAAAGCTTCAAAGGACATGAGCTCCTGTGAAAGCTTTGATGGACATGAGCTCCTGTAAAAGCTTTGATGGACATGAGCTCCTGTGAAAGCTTTGATGGACATGAGCTCTTGTAAAAGCTTTGATGGACATGAGCTCCTGTAAAAGCTTTGATGGAAATGAGCTCCTGTAAAAGCTTTGATGGACATGAGCGCCTGTAAAAGCTTTGATGTACTTGAGCGCCTGTAAAAGCTTTGATGGACATGAGCTCCTGTAAAAGCTTTGATGGACATGAGCTCCTGTAAAAGCTTTGATGGACATGAGCGCCTGTAAAAGCTTTGATGGACATGAGCGTCTGTAAAAGCTTTGATGGACATGAGCTCCTGTAAAAGCTTTGATGTACTTGAGCGTCTGTAAAAGCTTTGATGGACATGAGCGCCTGTAAAAGCTTTGATGGACATGAGCGCCTGTAAAAGCTTTGATGGAAATGAGCGCCTGTAGAAGCTTTGTTGGACATGAGCGCCTGTAAAAGCTTTGATGGACATGAGCGCCTGTAAAAGCTTTGATGGACATGAGCTCCTGTAAAAGCTTTGATGGACATGAGCTCCTGTAAAAGCTTTGATGGACATGAGCTCCTGTAAAAGCTTTGATGGACATGAGCTCCTGAAAAAGCTTTGATGGACATGAGCTCCTGAAAAAGCTTTGATGGACATGAGCTCCTGTGAAAGCTTTGATGGACATGAGCGCCTGTAAAAGCTTCGAAGGACATGAGCTCCTCTAAAGCTTTGATGGACATGAGCTTCTGTAAAAGCTTTGATAGACATGAGCTCCTGTAAAGCTTTGAAGGACATGAGCGTCTGTAAAAGCTTTGATGGACATGAGCTCCTGTAAAAGCTTTGATGGACATGAGCGCCTGTAAAAGCTTTGATAGACATGAGCTCCTGTAAAAGCTTTGATGGACATGAGCTCCTGTAAAAGCTTTGATGGACATGAGCTCCTCTAAAGCTTTGATGGACATGAGGTCCTGTAAAAGCTTTGATGGACATGAGCTCCTGTAAAAGCTTTGATGGACATGAGCGCCTGTAAAAGCTTTGATGGACATGAGCGCCTGTAAAAGCTTTGATGGACATGAGCGCCTGTAAAAGCTTTGATGAACATGAGCTTCTGTAAAAGCTTTGATGGACATGAGCTCCTGAAAAAGCTTTGATAGACATGAGCTCCTGTAAAGCTTTGAAGGACATGAGCGCCTGTCAAAGCTTTGATGGACATGAGCTCCTGTAAAAGCTTTGATGGACATGAGCGCCTGTAAAAGCTTCGATGGACATGAGCGTCTGTAAAAGCTTTGATGGACATGAGCGCCTGTAAAAGCTTTGATGGACATGAGCTCCTGTAAAAGCTTTGATGGACATGAGCGCCTGTAAAAGCTTTGATGGACATGAGTGCCTGTAAAAGCTTCGAAGGACATGAGCTCCTGTGAAAGCTTTGATGGACATGAGCTCTTGTAAAAGCTTTGATGGACATGAGCTTCTGTAAAAGCTTTGATGGACATGAGCGCCTGTAAAAGCTTTGATGGACATGAGCTCCTGTAAAAGCTTCAAAGGACATGAGCTCCTGTGAAAGCTTTGATGGACATGAGCTCCTGTAAAAGCTTTGATGGACATGAGCTCCTGTAAAAGCTTTGATGGACATGAGCGCCTGTAAAAGCTTTGATGGACATGAGCTCCTGTAAAAGCTTTGATGGACATGAGCTCCTGTAAAAGCTTTGATGGACATGAGCTCCTGTAAAAGCTTTGATGGACATGAGCTCCTGAAAAAGCTTTGATGGACATGAGCTCCTCTAAAGCTTTGATGGACATGAGCTCCTGTAAAAGCTTCGAAGGACATGAGCTCCTGTGAAAGCTTTGATGGACATGAGCGCCTGTAAAAGCTTTGAAGGACATGAGCTCCTCTAAAGCTTTGATGGACATGAGCGACTGTAAAAGCTTTGATGGACATGAGCTCCTCTAAAGCTTTGATGGACATGAGCTCCTGTAAAAGCTTCGAAGGACATGAGCTCCTGTGAAAGCTTTGATGGACATGAGCGCCTGTAAAAGCTTTGAAGGACATGAGCTCCTCTAAAGCTTTGATGGACATGAGCTCCTGAAAAAGCTTTGATGGACATGAGCGTCTGTAAAAGCTTCGATGGACATGAGCTCCTGTAAAAGCTTTGATGGACATGAGCGCCTGTAAAAGCTTTGATGGACTTGAGCTCCTGTAAAAGCTTTGATGGACATGAGCTCCTGTAAAGCCTTGATGGACATGAGCTCCTGTAAAAGCTTTGATGGGCATGAGCTCCTCTAAAGCTTTGATGGACATGAGCTCCTGTGAAAGCTTTGTTGGACATGAGCGCCTGTAAAAGCTTTGATGAACATGAGCTCCTGTAAAAGCGTTGATGGACATGAGCTCCTGTAAAAGCTTTGATGGACATGAGCGCCTGTAGAAGCTTTGTTGGACATGAGCGTCTGTAAAAGCTTTGATGGACATGAGCTCCTGAAAAAGCTTTGATGGACATGAGCGTCTGTAAAAGCTTTGATGGACATGAGCTCCTGAAAAAGCTTTCATGGACATGAGCGTCTGTAAAAGCTTTGATGGACATGAGCGTCTGTAAAAGCTTTGTTGGACATGAGCGTCTGTAAAAGCTTTGATGGACATGAGCTCCTGTAAAAGCTTTGATCGACATGAGCGCCTGTAAAAGCTTCGAAGGACATGAGCTCCTGTAAAAGCTTTGATGGACATGAGCTCCTGTAAAAGCTTTGATGGACATGAGCTCCTGTAAAAGCTTCGAAGGACATGAGCTCCTGTGAAAGCTTTGATGGACATGAGCTCCTGTAAAAGCTTTGATGGACATGAGCGCCTGTAAAAGCTTTGATGAACATGAGCTCCTGTAAAAGCGTTGATGGACATGAGCTCCTGTAAAAGCTTTGATGGACATGAGCGCCTGTAGAAGCTTTGTTGGACATGAGCGTCTGTAAAAGCTTTGATGGACATGAGCTCCTGAAAAAGCTTTGATGGACATAAGCGTCTGTAAAAGCTTTGATGGACATGAGCTCCCGAAAAAGCTTTCATGGACATGAGCGTCTGTAAAAGCTTTGATGGACATGAGCGTCTGTAAAAGCTTTGATGGACATGAGCGTCTGTAAAAGCTTTGATGGACATGAGCTCCTGTAAAAGCTTTGATCGACATGAGCGCCTGTAAAAGCTTCGAAGGACATGAGCTCCTGTAAAAGCTTTGATGGACATGAGCTCCTGTAAAAGCTTTGATGGACATGAGCTCCTGTAAAAGCTTCGAAGGACATGAGCTCCTGTAAAAGCTTTGATGGACATGAGCTCCTGTAAAAGCTTTGATGGACATGAGCTCCTGTAAAAGCTTCGAAGGACATGAGCTCCTGTGAAAGCTTTGATGGACATGAGCTCCTGTGAAAGCTTTGATGGACATGAGCTCCTGAAAAAGCTTTGATGGACATGAGCTCCTGTAAAAGCTTCGAAGGACATGAGCTCCTGTGAAAGCTTTGATGGACATGAGCTCCTGTAAAAGCTTCGAAGGACATGAGCTCCTGTGAAAGCTTTGATGGACATGAGCTCCTGTAAAAGCTTTGATGGACATGAGCTCCTGTAAAAGCTTTGATGGACATGAGCGCCTGTAAAAGCTTTGATGGACATGAGCGTCTGTAAAAGCTTTGACGGACATGAGCTCCTGAAAAAGCTTTGATGGACATGAGCTCCAGAAAAAGCTTTGATGGACATGAGCGTCTGCAAAAGCTTTGATGGACATGAGCTCCTGTAAAAGCTTTGATGGACATGAGCTCCTCTAAAAGCTTTGATGGACATGAGCTCCTCTAAAAGCTTTGATGGACATGAGCGCCTGTAAAAGCTTTGATGGACATGAGCTCCTCTAAAGCTTTGATGGACATGAGCTCCTCTAAAAGCTTTGATGGACATGAGCTCCTGTAAAAGCTTTGATGGACGTGAGCTCCTGTAAAAGCTTTGATGGACATGAGCTCCTCTAAAGCTTTGATGGACGTGAGCTCCTCTAAAAGCTTTGATGGACATGAGCGCTTGTAAAAGCTTTGATGGACATGAGCTCCTGTAAAAGCTTTGATGGACATGAGCTCATGTAAAAGCTTTGATGTACTTGAGCGCCTGTAAAAGCTTTGATGGACATAAGATCCTGTAAAAGCTTTGATGGATATGAGCTCCTGTAAAAGCTTTGATGGACATAAGATCCTGTAAAAGCTTTGATGGGCATGAGCTCCTGTGAAAGCTTTGATGGACATAAGATCCTGTAAAAGCTTTGATGGACATGAGCTCCTCTAAAGCTTTGATGGACATGAGCTCCTCTAAAGCTTTGATGGACATGAGCTCCTGTAAAAGCTTTGATGGACATGAGCTCCTGTAAAAGCTTTGATGGACATAAGATCCTTTAAAAGCTTTGATGGACATGAGCTCCTGTAAAAGCTTTGATGGACATAAGATCCTGTAAAAGCTTTGATGGACATGAGCGCCTGTAAAAGCTTTGTTGGACATGAGCGCCTGTAAAAGCTTTGATGGACATGAGCGCCTGTAAAAGCTTTGATGTACTTGAGCGCCTGTAAAAGCTTTGAAGGACATGAGCTCCTGTAAAAGCTTTGATGGACATGAGCGCCTGTAAAAGCTTTGAAGGACATGAGCTCCTCTAAAGCTTTGATGGACATGAGCGCCTGTAAAAGCTTTGAAGGACATGAGCTCCTCTAAAGCTTTGATGGACATGAGCGCCTGTAAAAGCTTTGATGGACATGAGCTCCTCTAAAAGCTTTGATGGACATGAGCTCCTGTAAAAGCTTTGAAGGACATGAGCGCCTGTAAAAGCTTTGATGGACATGAGCTCCTCTAAAAGCTTTGATGGACATGAGCTCCTGTAAAAGCGTTGATGGACATGAGCTCCTGTAAAAGCTTTGATGGACATGAGCGCCTGTAGAAGCTTTGTTGGACATGAGCGCCTGTAAAAGCTTTGATGGACATGAGCTCCTGTAAAAGCTTTGATGGACATGAGCTCCTGTGAAAGCTTTGATGGACATGAGCTCCTGTAAAAGCTTTGATGGACATGAGCTCCTGTAAAAGCTTTGATGGACATGAGCTCCTGTAAAAGCTTTGATGGACATGAGCGCCTGTAAAAGCTTTGTTGGACATGAGCTCCTCTAAAAGCTTTGATGAACATGAGCTCCTGTAAAAGCGTTGATGGACATGAGCTCCTGTAAAAGCTTTGATGGACATGAGCGCCTGTAGAAGCTTTGTTGGACATGAGCGCCTGTAAAAGCTTTGATGGACATGAGCTCCTGTAAAAGCTTTGATGGACATGAGCGCCTGTAAAAGCTTTGATGGACATGAGCTCCTCTAAAAGCTTTGATGGACATGAGCGTCTGTAAAAGCTTTGATTTACATGAGCGGCTGTAAAAGCTTTGATGGACATGAGCGCCTGTAAAAGTTTCGATGGACATGAGCTCCTGTAAAAGCTTTGATGGACATGAGCTCCTGTAAAAGCTTTGATGGACATGAGCTCCTGTAAAAGCTTTGATGGAAATGAGCTCCTGTAAAAGCTTTGATGGACATGAGCGCCTGTAAAAGTTTCGATGGACATGAGCGCCTGAGAAAGCTTTGATGGACATGAGCTCCTGTAAAAGCTTTGATGGACATGAGCTCCTGTAAAAGCTTTGATGGACATGAGCGCCTGTAAAAGTTTTGATGGACATGAGCGCCTGTAAAAGCTTTGATGGACATAAGCTTCTGTAAAACCTTTGATGGACATGAGCGTCTGTAAAAGCTTTGATGGACATGAGCGCCTGAGAAAGCTTTGATGGACATGAGCTCCTGTAAAAGCTTCGAAGGACATGAGCTCCTGTAAAAGCTTTGATGGACATGAGCGCCTGTAAAAGTTTCGATGGACATGAGCTCCTCTAAAGCTTTGATGGACATGAGCGCCTGTAAAAGTTTCGAAGGACATGAGCTCCTGTAAAAGCTTTGATGGACATGAGCGCCTGTAAAAGTTTCGATGGACATGAGCTCCTGTAAAAGCTTTGATGGACATGCGCGCCTGTAAAAGCTTTGATGGACATGAGCTCCTCTAAATCTTTGATGGACATGAGCTCTTGTAAAAGCTTTGATGGACATGAGCGCCTGTAAAAGCTTTGATGGACACGAGCACCTGTAAAAGCTTTGATGGACATGAGCTCCTGTAAAAGCTTTGATGGACATGAGCTCCTGTAAAAGTTTTGATGGACATGAGCGCCTGAGAAAGCTTTGATGGACATGAGCTCCTGTAAAAGCTTCGAAGGACATGAGCTCCTGTAAAAGCTTTGATGGACATGAGCGCCTGTAAAAGTTTCGATGGACATGAGCTCCTCTAAAGCTTTGATGGACATGAGCGCCTGTAAAAGTTTCGAAGGACATGAGCTCCTGTAAAAGCTTTGATGGACATGAGCGCCTGTAAAAGTTTCGATGGACATGAGCTCCTGTAAAAGCTTTGATGGACATGAGCGCCTGTAAAAGCTTTGATGGACATGAGCTCCTCTAAAGCTTTGATGGACATGAGCTCCTGTAAAAGCTTTGATGGACATGAGCGCCTGTAAAAGCTTTGATGGACACGAGCACCTGTAAAAGCTTTGATGGACATGAGCGTCTGTAAAAGCTTTGATGGACATGAGCTCCTGTAAAAGCTTTGATGGACATAAGCTCCTGTAAAAGCTTTGATGGACATGAGCGTCTGTAAAAGCTTCGATGGACATGAGCTCCTGTAAAAGCTTTGGTGGACATGAGCGCCTGTAAAAGCTTTGATGGACTTGAGCTCCTGTAAAAGCTTTGATGGACATGAGCTCCTGTAAAAGCTTTGATGGACATGAGCTCCTGTAAAAGCTTTGATGGACATAAGCTTCTGTAAAACCTTTGATGGACATGAGCGTCTGTAAAAGCTTCGATGGACATGAGCTCCTGTAAAAGCTTTGATGGACATGAGCGCCTGTAAAAGCTTTGATGGACTTGAGCTCCTGTAAAAGCTTTGAAGGACATGAGCTCCTGTAAAAGCTTTGATGGACATGAGCGCCTGTCAAAGCTTTGATGGACATGAGCTCCTGTAAAAGCTTTGATGGACATGAGCTTCTGTAAAAGCTTTGATGGACATGAGCTCCTGTAAAAGCTTTGATGGACATGAGCTCCTGTAAAAGCTTTGATGGACATGAGCTCCTGTAAAAGCTTTGATGGGCATGAGCGCCTGTAAAAGCTTTGATAGACATGAGCTCCTGTAAAAGCTTTGATGGACATGAGCGTCTGTAAAAGCTTTGATGGACATGAGCGCCTGTAAAAGCTTTGATGAACATGAGCGTCTGTAAAAGCTTTGAAGGACATGAGCGTCTGTAAAAGCTTTGATGGGCATGAGCTCCTGTAAAAGCTTTGATAGACATGAGCTCCTGTAAAAGCTTTGATGGACATGAGCGCCTGTAAAAGCTTTGATGGACATGAGCTCCTGTAAAAGCTTTAATGGACATGAGCTCCTGTAAAAGCTTTGAAGGACATGAGCGCCTGTAAAAGCTTTGATGGGCATGAGCGCCTGTAAAAGCTTTGATAGACATGAGCTCCTGTAAAAGCTTTGATGGACATGAGCTCCTGTAAAAGCTTTGATGGACATGAGCGTCTGTAAAAGCTTTGATAGACATGAGCTCCTGTAAAAGCTTTGATGCACATGAGCTCCTGTAAAAGCTTTGATGGACATGAGCTCCTGTAAAAGCTTTGATGGACATGAGCGCCTGTAAAAGCTTTGATGGACATGAGCTCCTGTAAAAGCTTTGATGGACATGAGCTCCTGTAAAAGCTTTGATGGACATGAGCTCCTGTAAAAGCTTTGATGGACATGAGCTCCTGTAAAAGCTTTGATGGACATGAGCGCCTGTAAAAGCTTTGATAGACATGAGCTCCTGTAAAAGCTTTGATGGACATGAGCGCCTGTAAAAGCTTTGATGGACATGAGCTCCTGTAAAAGCTTTGATGGACATGAGCTCCTGTAAAAGCTTTGATGGACATGAGCTCCTGTAAAAGCTTTGATGGACATGAGCGCCTGTAAAAGCTTTGATGGACATGAGCGCCTGTAAAAGCTTTGATAGACATGAGCTCCTGTAAAAGCTTTGATGGACATGAGCTCCTGTAAAAGCTTTGATGGACATGAGCGTCTGTAAAAGCTTTGATGGACATGAGCTCCTGTAAAAGCTTTGATGGACATGAGCTTCTGTAAAAGCTTTGATGGACATGAGCTCCTGTAAAAGCTTTGATGGACATGAGCTTCTGTATAAGCTTTGAAGGACATGAGCTCCTGTAAAAGCTTTGATGGACATGAGCTCCTGTAAAAGCTTTGATGGGCATGAGCTCCTGTAAAAGCTTTGATGGACATGAGCGCCTGTAAAAGCTTTGATGGACATGAGCGCCTGTAAAAGCTTTGATGGACATGAGCTCCTGTAAAAGCTTCGAAGGACATGAGCGCCTGTAAAAGCTTTGATGGACATGAGCGTCTGTAAAAGCTTCGATGGACATGAGCACCTGTAATAGCTTTGATGGACATGAGCGTCTGTAAAAGCTTTGAAGGACATGAGCGTCTGTAAAAGCTTTGATGGACATGAGCTTCTGTAAAAGCTTTGATGGACATGAGCTCCTGTAAAAGCTTTGATGGACATGAGCTCCTGT